>NC_090329.1:25238415-25436498 GCF_035084215.1 Heptranchias perlo
TGGGGGAAGAGAGAGATGGGGGGAGGGGGAAGAGAGAGATGGGGGAGGGGAAGAGAGAGATGGGGGGAGGGGAAGAGAGAGATGGGGGGGAGAGGGGGGGAAGAGAGAGATGGGGGGAGGGGGAAGAGAGAGATGGGGGGAGGGGAAGAGAGAGATGGGGGAGGGGGAAGGAGAGATGGGGGGAGGGGGAAGAGAGAGATGGGGGGAGGGGGAAGAGAGAGATGGGGGAGGGGAAGAGAGAGATGGGGGGAGGGGGAAGAGAGAGATGGGGGAGGGGAAGAGAGAGATGGGGGGAGGGAGAGAGATGGGGAGGGAAGAGAGAGATGGGGGGAGGGGGAAGAGAGAGATGGGGGAGGGGGAAGAGAGAGATGGGGGAGGGGAAGAGAGAGATGGGGGGAGGGGGAGAGAGAGATGGGGGAGGGGGAAGAGAGAGATGGGGGAGGGGAAGAGAGAGATGGGGGGAGGGGGGAAGAGAGAGATGGGGGAGGGGAAGAGAGAGATGGGGGAGGGGGAAGAGAGATGGGGGGAGGGGAAGAGAGAGATGGGGGGAGGGGGAAGAGAGAGATGGGGGAGGGAGAGAGATGGGGAGGGAGAGAGATGGGGGGAGGGGGAAGAGAGATGGGGGAGGGGAAGAGAGATGGGGGAGGGGAGAGAGATGGGGGAGGGGGAAGAGAGATGGGGAGGAGAGGGAGGAAGAGAGATGGGTGGAGGGGAAGAGAGATGGGTGGAGGGGGAAGAGAGATGGGTGGAGGGGGAAGAGAGATGGGGAGGGGAAGAGAGATGGGAGAAGAGAGATGGGGAGGGAGAGATGGGGAGGGGAAGAGAGATGGGGGGAGGGGGAAGAGAGAGGTGGGGGGGAGGGGGAAGAGAGAGGTGGGGGGGAGGGGAAGAGAGAGGTGGGGGGGAGGGGGAAGAGAGAGGTGGGGGGGAGGGGGAAGAGAGAGGTGGGGGGAGGGAAGAGAGAGGTGGGGGGGAGGGGGAAGAGAGAGGTGGGGGAGGGGAAGAGAGAGGTGGGGGGAGGGGGAAGAGAGAGGTGGGGGGGGGAGGGGGAAGAGAGAGGTGGGGGGGGGAGGGGGAAGAGAGAGGTGGGGGGGGGGAGGGGAAGAGAGAGGTGGGGGGGGAGGGGAAGAGAGAGGTGGGGGGAGGGGAAGAGAGAGGTGGGGGGGAGGGGGAAGAGAGAGGTGGGGGGGAGGGGGAAGAGAGAGGTGGGGGGGAGGGGAAGAGAGAGGTGGGGGGGAGGGGGAAGAGAGAGGTGGGGGGGAGGGGGAAGAGAGAGGTGGGGGGGAGGGGGAAGAGAGAGGTGGGGGAGGGGGAAGAGAGAGGTGGGGGGAGGGGGAAGAGAGAGGTGGGGGGAGGGGGAAGAGAGAGGTGGGGGGAGGGGGAAGAGAGAGGTCAGGGGGAGGGGGAAGAGAGAGGTCAGGGGGAGGGGGTAGAGAGAGAGAGAGATGGGGGGAGGGGGAAGAGAGAGAGAGAGAGATGGGGGGGAGGGGGAAGAGAGAGAGAGAGAGAGAGATGGGGGGAGGGGGGAGAGATGGGGGGGAGGGGGGAGAGAGATGGGGGGGAGGGGGGAGAGAGATGGGGGGGAGGGGGGAGAGAGATGGGGGGAGGGGGAAGAGAGATGGGGGGAAGAGAGATGGGGGAAGAGAGATGGGGGGGAAGAGAGATGGGGAAGAGAGATGGGGGGGGAAGAGAGATGGGGGGGAAGAGAGATGGGGGGGGGAAGAGAGATGGGGGGGGGGAAGAGAGATGGGGGGGGGAAGAGAGATGGGGGGGGGGAAGAGAGATGGGGGGGGGAAGAGAGATGGGGGGGGAAGAGAGATGGGGGGGGGAAGGAGAGATGGGGGGGGAAGAGAGATGGGGGGGGGGAAGAGAGATGGGGGGGGGAAGAGAGATGGGGGGGGGGAAGAGAGATGGGGGGGGGAAGAGAGATGGGGGGGGAAGAGAGATGGGGGGGGGGAAGAGAGATGGGGGGGGGGAAGAGAGATGGGGGAGGGGGAAGAGAGATGGGGGGAGGGGGAAGAGAGATGGGGGGAGGGGGAAGAGAGAGATGGGGGGAGGGGGAAGAGAGAGATGGGGGGGAGGGGGTAGAGAGAGAGAGAGATGGGGGGGAGGGGAAGAGAGAGAGAGAGAGATGGGGGGGAGGGGGAAGAGAGATGGGGGGGAAGATAGATGGGGGAAGAGAGATGGGGGGGGAAGAGAGATGGGGGGGGGAAGAGAGATGGGGGGGGAAGAGAGATGGGGGGGGAAGAGAGATGGGGGGGAAGAGAGATGGGGGGGGAAGAGAGATGGGGGGGGAAGAGAGATGGGGGGGGAAGAGAGATGGGGGGGGGAAGAGAGATGGGGGGGGAAGAGAGATGGGGGGGGAAGAGAGATGGGGGGGGGAAGAGAGATGGGGGGGGAAGAGAGATGGGGGGAAGAGAGATGGGGGGGGAAGAGAGATGGGGGGGGGAAGAGAGATGGGGGGGGAAAGAGAGATGGGGGGGGAAGAGAGATGGGGGGGAAGAGATGGGGGGGAAGCAGAGAGATGGGGGGGGGAGAGAGATGGGGGGGGGAAGAGAGATGGGGGGAAGAGAGATGGCGGGGGGAAGAGAGATGGGGGGGGAAGAGAGATGGGGGGGGGAAGAGAGATGGGGGGGGGAAGAGAGATGGGGGGGGGAAGAGAGATGGGGGGGGAAGAGAGATGGGGGGGGAAGAGAGATGGGGGGGAAGAGAGATGGGGGAGGGGAAGAGAGAGATGGGGGGAGGGGAAGAGAGAGATGGGGGAGAGGGGGTAGAGAGAGAGAGAGATGGGGGGGAGGGGGAAGAGAGAGAGAGAGATGGGGGGGAGGGGGGAGGGGGAAGAGAGATGGGGGGAAGAGAGATGGGGGAAGAGAGATGGGGGGAAGAGAGATGGGGGAAGAGAGATGGGGGGGGAAAGAGAGATGGGGGGGGGGAAGAGAGATGGGGGGGGGAAGAGAGATGGGGGGGGGGAAGAGAGATGGGGGGGGGGGAAGAGAGATGGGGGGGGGGAAGAGAGATGGGGGAGGGGGAAGAGAGAGATGGGGGGAGGGGGAAGAGAGAGATGGGGGGAGGGGAAGAGAGAGATGGGGGGAGGGGGAAGAGAGAGATGGGGGGAGGGGGAAGAGAGAGATGGGGGGAGGGGGAAGAGAGAGATGGGGGGAGGGGGAAGGGAGAGATGGGGGAGGGGGAAGGGAGAGATGGGGGGAGGGGGAAGAGAGAGATGGGGGGAGGGGGCAGAGAGAGATGGGGGGAGGGGGCAGAGAGAGATGGGGGAGGGGGCAGAGAGAGATGGGGGAGGGGAAGAGAGAGATGGGGGAGGGGAGAGAGAGATGGGGGGAGGGGAGAGAGAGATGGGGGGAGGGGGAGAGAGAGATGGGGGGAGGGGGAAGAGAGAGATGGGGGGAGGGAGAAGAGAGAGATGGGGGGAGGGGGATCAGAGAGAGATGGGGGGAGGGGGAAGAGAGAGATGGGGGGAGGGGAAGAGAGAGATGGGGGAGGGGGAAGAGAGAGATGGGGGGAGGGGGAAGAGAGAGATGGGGGGAGGGGAAGAGAGAGATGGGGGGAGGGGAAGAGAGAGATGGGGGGAGGGGGAAGAGAGAGATGGGGGGAGGGGGAAGAGAGAGATGGGGGAGGGGAAGAGAGAGATGGGGGGAGGGGGAAGAGAGAGATGGGGGAGGGGGAAGAGAGAGATGGGGGGAGGGGGAAGAGAGAGATGGGGGGAGGGGGAAGAGAGAGATGGGGGGAGGGGGAAGAGAGAGATGGGGGGAGGGGGAAGAGAGAGATGGGGGAGGGGGAAGAGAGAGATGGGGGGAGGGGAAGAGAGAGATGGGGGGAGGGGGAAGAGAGAGATGGGGGGAGGGGGAAGAGAGAGATGGGGGAGGGGGAAGAGAGAGATGGGGGGAGGGGGAAGAGAGAGATGGGGGGAGGGGGGAAGAGAGAGATGGGGGAGGGGGAAGAGAGAGATGGGGGAGGGGGAAGAGAGAGATGGGGGAGGGGGAAGAGAGAGATGGGGGGAGGGGGAAGAGAGAGATGGGGGAGGGGGAAGAGAGAGATGGGGGGAGGGGGAAGAGAGAGATGGGGGAGGGGGAAGAGAGAGATGGGGGAGGGGGAAGAGAGAGATGGGGGGAGGGGGAAGAGAGAGATGGGGGGAGGGGGAAGAGAGAGATGGGGGAGGGGAAGAGAGAGATGGGGGGAGGGGGAAGAGAGAGATGGGGGGAGGGGAAGAGAGAGATGGGGGGAGGGGGAAGAGAGAGATGGGGGAGGGGGAAGAGAGAGATGGGGGGAGGGGGAAGAGAGAGATGGGGGAGGGGGAAGAGAGAGATGGGGGGAGGGGAAGAGAGAGATGGGGGAGGGGAAGAGAGAGATGGGGGAGGGGGAAGAGAGGTGGGGGGAGGGGGAAGAGAGAGGTGGGGGGAGGGGGAAGAGAGAGGTGGGGGAGGGGGAAGAGAGAGGTGGGGGAGGGGGAAGAGAGAGGTGGGGGGAGGGGGAAGAGAGAGGTGGGGGGAGGGGGAAGAGAGAGGTGGGGGAGGGGGAAGAGAGAGGTGGGGGGAGGGGAAGAGAGAGGTGGGGGGAGGGGGAAGAGAGAGGTGGGGGGGAGGGGGAAGAGAGAGGTGGGGGGGAGGGGGAAGAGAGAGGTGGGGGGAGGGGGAAGAGAGAGGTGGGGGGGAGGGGAAGAGAGAGGTGGGGGGGAGGGGAAGAGAGAGGTGGGGGGGAGGGGGAAGAGAGAGGTGGGGGGGGAGGGGAAGAGAGAGGTGGGGGGAGGGGGAAGAGAGAGGTGGGGGGGAGGGGGAAGAGAGAGGTGGGGGGAGGGGGAAGAGAGAGGTGGGGGGGAGGGGGAAGAGAGAGGTGGGGGGAGGGGGAAGAGAGAGGTGGGGGGTGGGGAAGAGAGAGGTGGGGGGAGGGGGAAGAGAGAGGTGGGGGAGGGGGAAGAGAGAGGTGGGGGAGGGGAAGAGAGAGGTCGGGGGGAGGGGGAAGAGAGAGGTCGGGGGGAGGGGGAAGAGAGAGGTCGGGGGGAGGGGGAAGAGAGAGGTGGGGGGAGGGGGAAGAGAGAGGTGGGGGGAGGGGGAAGAGAGAGGTGGGGGGAGGGGAAGAGAGAGGTGGGGGGAGGGGAAGAGAGAGGTGGGGGGGAGGGGAAGAGAGAGGTGGGGGGGAGGGGAAGAGAGAGGTGGGGGGGAGGGGGAAGAGAGAGGTGGGGGGGAGGGGGAAGAGAGAGGTGGGGGGAGGGGAAGAGAGAGGTGGGGGGAGGGGGAAGAGAGAGGTTGGGGGGAGGGGAAGAGAGAGGTGGGGGGGAGGGGGAAGAGAGAGGTGGGGGGGAGGGGAAGAGAGAGGTGGGGGGAGGGGAAGAGAGAGGTGGGGGGAGGGGGAAGAGAGAGGTGGGGGGAGGGGGAAGAGAGAGGTGGGGGGTGGGGAAGAGAGAGGTGGGGGGAGGGGGAAGAGAGAGGTGGGGGGAGGGGAAGAGAGAGGTCGGGGGGAGGGGGAAGAGAGAGGTGGGGGGAGGGGAAGAGAGAGGTCGGGGGGAGGGGGAAGAGAGAGGTCGGGGGGAGGGGGAAGAGAGAGATGGGGGGGAAGAGAGATGGGGGGGGGAAGAGAGATGGGGGGAAGAGAGATGGGGGGAAGAGAGATGGGGGGAAGAGAGATGGGGGGAAGAGAGATGGGGGGGAAGAGAGATGGGGGGAAGAGAGATGGGGGGGGAAGAGAGATGGGGGGGAAGAGAGATGGGGGGGAAGAGAGATGGGGGGAAGAGAGAGATGGGGGAGGGGGAAGAGAGAGATGGGGAGGGGGAAGAGAGAGATGGGGGAGGGGGAAGAGAGAGATGGGGGAGGGGAAGAGAGAGATGGGGGGGAGGGGAAGAGAGAGAGAGATGGGGGGGAGGGGGAAGAGAGAGAGAGATGGGGGGGAGGGGGAAGAGAGAGAGAGATGGGGGGAGGGGAAGAGAGGGAGAGATGGGGGGGAGGGGGAGAGATGGGGGGGAGGGGAAGAGAGGGAGAGATGGGGGGGAGAGGGAGAGATGGGGGGGAGGGGAAGAGAGGGAGAGATGGGGGGAGGGGAAGAGAGAGAGAGATGGGGGGAGGGGGAAGAGAGAGAGAGATGGGGGGGAGAGAGAGAGAGAGAGAGAGAGAGAGAGAGAGAGAGACTGTCCCCTGATTTTCCCTTTCCCTCAAAACAAAGCAGAGTTGGGAGAATGGTGTTCAATCTGTTGCATCTGGCCCAAGTAGAAATGGGTGAGAGACAATTCACGGCCTTCTCCAATAGGTCTACTAGTTTATCCAGTGAGTAGCAGAGACGAGCAGACTACAAAGATCCCAGGTCCCATGCCCGGTCTGTGCCAAGGCGGCTGGTCTCAGCCAGGACTCCAGCAAGGGACCCACAAATGGTCTCAGCAAGAGAGAAAAATCAATCAGTGTTCCTGCTCTTGATTGCTTTCCACTGACACTTGTGGGCAATGCTTGGATACTGGAAGAGCGAGTGGACAAATGGGATGTTAACAGACACCATTAAAGCTCATAAGGGTCAGTCTGGTGTGATTCTGGAGAGCACCCGGGGGACCAAAGCTGACCCAAGAATGGGCACTCGAGAAGGGAGAAAATTAGCATGGAGAGAGAGAAAGAACTTGCGTTTCTATCGTGCCTTTCACAACCTCAGGACATCCCAAAACGCTTCACAGCCAATGAAGTACTTTTGAAGTGTAGACCCTGTTGAAATGTCGGCAAAAAAAAAATCTACAGACAAATCAGATATATTCCTGAACAGAGAAAGGATTGAGGGGTGTGGTGAGAGGGTGGGATTGTTCTATTAAAGGGACGATATGTTAGGTCTACTGACCATTCCTCTTCCTAAAAAATCCTGTTCATCTGCTGCAGTCTGTGCAGTTCCCCAGGGGCAGTTTCAGAGCAGACTGATACTGCAACAAAACATTTCTAGCAACTCCCGCTTGTGTCTCTGCACTCCACAATCAACGTGTCTCCACCTCTGTGCAGCAGACAGTTAGCACAACGTACCAGAATAGAACCGTTCCATAGCAACAAACGAACCGTGCCTGGAAACAATTCCCAGGACACCCTTGGCTTTGGAGCATTTCCAGGTAAAAATAACAAGGCCACAAAAAAGAAGTTTTTGCTAATGAGAATTGCTAGAATCAAGTGGAAGCCATTCTCTCCTCCGACGGGAATGATCCTGTGTAACAGCAGACAGAATCGTCCCCAAGCAATCATGCTGCCTATCTAGATTATTCAGAGTCTTGTCCCCAGAACATACCTGTAGGATCGCACCCCTCAAACGCAGCACAACTCAAAAGCAAAAGCCACGATCTCTCGAGTTAACCAGGGTCATTACTTTGCATCGAGTTAATTGGATATTTGAGCCAATCAAACAAGAAATAAAAGGAAGAACTTGCATTTCTATCGTGCCTTTCATGCCCACAGGACGTCCCAAAGTGCTTCACAGCCAAAGAATTTTTGAAGTATAGTCACTGTTGTGATGTAGGAAACGCGGCAGCCAATTTGTGCACAGCAAGGTCCCACATACAGCAATACGATAATGACTAGATAATGAGTTTTAGTGATGTTGGTTGAGGGATAAATATTCAGAGTGATTAGTGACACCACTGTGTTAGCTAATGAGTTGCAGGTGGGGTGGGACTTCCAGCCAAACAAACAGTGTATTTTACAGCAAGCAAAACAAGCAGCAAAGCAAACAAAGTCTATGTACAGAGTCTATTTAAAAAGAGCCTCTACGAACTGCAGCAAACAGAACTTGTGCATAAAATCAATCCCAGTCACTTACAGCAGTGCAGGCTCCAGGTGTGATTGATGGGAGAATTACCCAGTCATCTCCATTCTGGTCAGGAGTAGGGGTGTCACTTTATGTGGCCGTCATTATTGGCCAGGACACCAGGGAGATCTCCCTGCTCTTCTTCGAATAGTGCCGTGGGATCTTTTACGTCCACCTGAGAGGGCAGACAGGGCCTCGGTTTAATGTCCCATCTGAAAGACGGCACCTCTGACAGTGCAGCACTCCCTCAGTGCTGCACTGGGAGTGTCAGCCTGGATTTTGTGCTCAAATGTCTGGAGTGCGACTTGAACCCATGACCTTCTGTCTCAGAGGTAAGAGTGCTGCCCAATGAGCTACAGCTGACACCTTGTCAAAAAACAGTTCCATTCATTAGACACTTAGGAAAGTTTCCAATCTATACTTAGCAAGAACTACAAACAAAATGATTCCTCATTTTATTCTCAAACCCAGTATCTGGAGCCTCCATAAAAACAAATCAAATCATTCAAAATAATTCCTTCACTGTTCTATTCTGTCAGCCTCTTTCCTTGGTCACTCAGGTCAGAATATACAGATAAAAATAACAAATTTACACAATCCTGTAAAATAACCCATTAAACTTACCCATTAAATGGACCATTCAATGTTAGAAATGGCTGAGAGAAATTTCACTAATTATGGTCTGGGATTTCTGTCTGGGACCTGGGCTTGACTTGGAAATTTGTAATATTTTCACTTTGTGTCAGTAAACTTGCTGTGGTATAGCAACGGGCTGAAGCTGACACCTTGATCAATAAATCCCCTGGCAGGTGGTGTTTTTGTTTAAATGTGGCAACTGAAAGCTGGACTTTTGCTGTTTACAGTTAATAAACTGCTGGGTTACTATTTCCAAAACTGGGCTTTGGGTTCAGAACTGGACTGCGGACTTTGGGAAACATCCCGTGGCTCACGTTAAAGAAGGCAGCTCCTTTAAACAATTTAAAAACAACAAGAGGCTCGTTCAGTGATTGTGTTTGGGATAGGGAGCAGGCTGCTCTGTTTGGACAAAGTTACCAATAAACTGCTCTGTAAATAAAGCTGACAATGGTTGGGAGGAACTCAATCATAGACTCTTATAGCACAGAAGGCAGCCATTCGGCCCATCGTGCCTGAGCCGGCTCTTTGAAAGAACTATCCAATTAGTCCCACTCCCCTGCTCTTTCCCCATAACCCTACAAATTTTTCCCCTTCAAGTAGTTATCCAATTCCCTTTTGAAAGTTATTATTGAATCTGCTTCCACCACCCTTTCAGGCAGCGCATTCCAGATCGTAACAACTCGCTGTGTAAAAACATTTCTCCTCAGCTTCCCTCTAAGTAAAACATGGTTGAAAATAAATTGTGGCGCTTTTTTTTTCCACAGACGTAAGACCTGTCTCCCTCCACTGCCTCTCTTTACGCTCCATTCCCCGTGTCCTGGACAGCTCCTTGGGTGACCACATTCTGGATATCGTGATCCAGAAACCCCTTCACCCTCTCTGATGCTGCGGAATGCAGCCAACTTCCGCTCGACCGCAGAAATTCTCTTCTCTCGAGGCCCAACATTTGGTGTAAATGTGCTGCCCCTGGACACACCGAGGATCCAGTAATGGTCCACAGATTCGGTCAGGAATGTAGTCCAGATTTTAATAATCCTTTGCATGAAAAAAATTTTAAATCCGCTTTTTGCTTTTAGTACTAATCCTAGGTTTGTGGCCCTGGTTATTGATTTGCTGACTAGTAGGAAATAAACCTTCATGATTGATTCAACCATTTCAACATTTTGAACACTCCTATTATACCTACCACTAACCTTCACTCGCCAGCTTATGTCAAGTCTGGTATCATACAGAATATGGTCACCCAAGGGGCTGTCCAGGACATGGGGAATAGAGCGTAAAGAGAGGCAGTGGAGGGAGACAGGTCTCACCTGCTCAGGGAACTCCTGGCTTACTGGAACTGTCCGATGGGTCCTTAGTGTTGGGCAAGTACACGGAGTGCTGTGAACAGTTCTGGTCTCCATTTTATAAAAAGGATATAGAAGCACTGAGGTGGTGCTAAAAAGGTTTACTAGGATGACACCAGAACTCAGAGATTAGTCTCTCATCATAACTATATCCTCTCATTGAATGATAGAGGCCATTCGGTCCATCATGCCTGAGCCGGCTCTTTGAAAGAGCTATCCAATTAGTCCCACTCCCCTGCCTTTTCCCCATAGCCCTGCAAATTTTCCCCTTGATGTATTTATCACATCCTACACTGTGCCTTTTCCAGAGCCCCAATATCTTTCTATAGTGGGTTCACCATAATTACACACAGTAGTCCTTGCTTTTGCATTCAATTAAATAATGAAACCAAGGAAGAGGAATAAATAAAAGTCTCTTGGATTGGGTCCCTGAGGGTCTGGTTAGGACTTGTTTGTTCTTCAAATGTACAAATAACTTGGGCATGGGGAGGGAATATCATGAAAATTTACTGGTAACCTCACATTTGAGGGCATGTGTGAGGCAAGAACGGGGGGAAAGACAACTCTATATAAAACTGAGGATTCCATTTGTTCTTATGTCTCTTGGACCTGTTAACTGCTTTTAAAGATCTTGGGATGTGGGCGTCGCTGGCAAGGCCAGCATTTATTGTCCATTCCTTGTTGCCCTATTTTGATACAACTGAGTGGCTTGTTAGGCAGTTAAGAGTCAACCACGTTGGTGTGGGACTGGAGTCCCCTAGAGCCCCCAGGTGTAAGGTGAGTAGTTCTGTGTAATAACCGGAAGTCGAGCAAAATAGAACGGAGTACCTCCATGTGACGGCATGAATTTTAATTGTACAAATTCAGCTCACAACATTGCGGAGGGCCACCATGGCTAGATAATGCACTCCAATTAAGGGAAATTGGTCCTGGAGCCTCGTCAATCGTTAAGACTGTACTAACTTATTGTACAGATCCTAACTCTTCAGATGAGGGGAGGGATAAAATAACATGAAAACGTGCATGGCTCCTCAAAGATTTCTTAAAAGCCAATATTTGATTTACCTGCAGTTCCAACGAGATCCTTCCTGGATCTGGGAAGCCTGGTCTTTTGTTATTTTTAACATGCTACACAGAGCATTACCATTCTGGAACACACGTGCATGCAATGGTTATCGATCACTAAAGCAAACCAGAGAAAAGGAAAATTCCTTACCACAATGGGCACTCCGATATCTGGCCACACCAAGTCCTCGGATGGTGGCTTGGGAGAGTTCCACACAACAACAACTTTATTCAAATAAGGAAGACCGTTCAGCCTCTCCAAAGAGTTCATCAGGACTTCCTCACGTTCATAGGTCAGCATCACGACTGTAAACTGTTCCCTGGGAACATTCCCGCCCAAAGCAGCCTGGAACTCCTTCCCCGAACCCCCGGCTCCTCCGCCAATTGGCCGGAAGCCTGTCCCAGATCCAAGGAACTTGGCCTCAGACGGTAAAATGGGGTCGAGCGGGGTGTGTGGAAAGAGGTGGAACGGTCCTGGGGCGAAGTTCCAGGCTCGATAAGTGTCACGGACGGTGACCGTGAAGTTGCGAAGGTATTTGGGGGAAGCGTAGGGCGGCTCGGTCTCAACGGGCCCCAAATCCAGGTCTCCAGTGTCGGCCATGTTGGGATCGGTGCCGGCGGCCTTTCCTGTCTTGTGAGGGATCTCCTTGGATGGCTCTTCCGCGATGGGAGCAGCAGGGATTTGTATCCTGGTCCGCACGGTAGACAGGATGGTGCTCAGCACGTTGTCAGAGGTGGAAAAGTAGGTCTCCCACAAGAAGCGACCCTGGCGTCGCATGTTGAGGAGGTCACTGTCCGAGATACTTCTCAGGAGAAAGTGGACTTCTGTTATGCGTGGCTTTGGCACCACCAGAGCTGCCTCGCTCCAATGTATCGTGTCGTGATAGGGCAACTGCACGTGTTCCCCAAGGATCACTGGGATGGCTCCAACTTCCAAGGCTTCGAAAAGCCTCATGGAACAGCCAGCGGAAGCGACAAGATGGCTGTTTCCAGGTGTTATGATTAATACAAAAGAGGATAATTTCAGCAACTCCAGCCTGTCATCCCTCTCACCACAAAGTGCCCATTCAGTAGGCAAGGCGGGCCGAGGCTGGTTCTTGCAGGTAAACTCCACAAGAACCAAGTCCAACTTGCTGTCCTGGACGGCCTTCAAGGTGGCAATGATCCGATCATCGTAATCCGCTGGAGCGTTCCCTTCAATCTCCTCCTCGAAGGAGCGGGCCTCCTGCAAGCTGGACATGAGTGACTCGATCTTCTCTCCCTGGAAGCTGAAGAGATACTTCCTTTTCACGGGAACCTGGGGAGGAATCTCTAGAAAGTTAGGTTCGGACATGGCATGGATGAGCGGCGAGGGGATGAGATCAAACCCAGGACGATATTGCACGTCATAAAAGGTGGATTGGGCAACCATGGCCCTGCCTGTGCTGACATTGTAGAGCAGATTCTGTGTCTGGGATCTCCTGGACAGGTTGATAAGAAGGTGATTGTGTCCATCCGACCGCCAGTAGGAGAGAGAGTGCAACTGCTTTTCAAGGTCAATGGACTTCAGTACCGATGAGTCCTGCAGCTCCCCAACCAAAACCACGTAGACACAGGCAACATGAGGATTGTCTGTAATGTAGATGTTAGTCCGGACGATGGCCTGGAATGCCTGTTTGATTAACGGGTCAATGAAACTGCTGAATTGGTACTGATCCAGTGGATAGATGTAGACGGGAAATCCAGATGTAAGTGGACACCGGGAGTAATCGAAGCAAGAGTGCAAACGGCAGCTATTGGGAGATTTTGGCAGCAGGAAGTTGGTCTCGTCTTTCTCTGGCAAGAGGCGGATTGGCAGCGAGAGCTTGGGCTGGTTCTGTGCCACCAGCTCTTTGTATGAATGCTCTGTTTGGCTGATGACGTTCCTGAGCTGCAGCAGGTCCTGCTTGGCGTTCTCGATGCTCTTCTTGCAAGACTCGATCTTTAGGTTGAGTTTGGCGATTTCGCTGTTGAGCTCTTGCCGCTTGGCCTCGAGTTGGAGCAGCTCCTCACTGACAGACTCCCGGATGCGGCAGAGGTCCTGGACGTGCTTGACCTCGCACAAGGCGTTGCCTGAGCGCGGCACAAAGATGCGCGGGCCAGAGTCGTCCAGGTTGTCGATGGTGGTCAGGTAGTAATGGGCAATCAGCGGGAAAAAAACCAGAATGATAAACAGAGTGAAGCTGAGCCAGGTTAACCGGATACGATTGGACCATCGTAGCATGCATGGCTGCCCTCCATTCCCAACACCTCCGTTTCGGAGCATGGTATAAACCGTCACGAGTTAGGAAAAGAAACCTTTTTAAATTAAAAAAAACAAAAAAAAGGGAGAGGGGCAAGAAACCCTCTCACAGTCACGTCTGATCACAAGCCATAATGGGGAAATCGAATCTCACTCACTGCCCAAAGGGTCATCGTGTACGTTCCTTTATTTCTTCAGGATATTTCCCATAAGCCGATTACAACTTAACACCAGTAGAACGGAAATTTCATTTTCTCTCTCTTTCCTCCCGTGAAATGTCTCTCTCCCCTCGGAGGCTAGCGAGCAAATCAGGAATCGACCAGTGTACACCTTCAGCTCACTGTTGTCACTGGAGGTGCCATTGCCATGACGATGGGAGGTCTCCGGGGACCCAAGCAGACACCTCTTAAGCCGGCAGTATCCATCAGCCCCTCTCAACACCCAGAATCGGCAGTCGACAGACAGTCACAACCCACGATCACAGCAATCAGCAGGAAGCGACGGGTAATCTCACCCTTTTACCCTCTCTTCTCACATCAATTAAACTTGTATCAGCGGCATCACCACCTGCAGTAGAAGAGGTTTCAGGTTAGTGGCTTCATGCAAAACATGTTTTTTTGAACATCACTGAGGGCTGTAACATCTGTCGACGATTGATTTAAAATCACCTGAGCTGAGAGTTTATGAACTGTGGTTCTCTCCCTTGTGTTCAAATCCCTCCATGGCCTCGCCCCTCACTATCTCTGTAACCTCCTCCAGCCCTACAACCCTCCGAGATCTCTGCGCTCCTCCAATTCCGGCCTCTTGCACATCCCCGATTTTAATCGCTCCACTATTGGCAGCCGCGCCTCAGCTGCTTCGGCCCTCAGCTCTGGAATTCCCTCCCTATCCTCTCTACTTTTCTCTCCTCCTTTAAAGGTCCTCCTTAAAACCTACCTCTTTGACCAAGTTTTTGGTCACATGTCCTATTACCTCCTTATGTGGCTGGGTGTCAAATTTTGTCTGATTATGCTCCTGCGAAATGCCTGGGGATATTTTACTACATTGAAGGAGCGATATAAATGCATGTTGTTATTGCTCATGGTGATTTAGAAGACTAAAATTAATCAGTAACAGAATAAATTACATCAGGTGTTATAAAAGCTCAGTTGGCGAAAGGGATTGGAGTGGGGGGATGGGGAGAAGAGTCAAAGGGGCATCATCTTTCCTGAAAGTGTCCGACAAACTACCTCGGGGGGGGGGGAAAGAGAGGGAGGAAGGAATGAGGAATCAAGGGAAGTCAAACCAGCCACATCATTGTGATAGAATTTTCTAGCCCATGGTGTCTGCGGGAGGGCTATCCAAAACTAATCCCTTGGCCCCGCGTTCTCCTGTGCCTCAAATGCGCTTGATGGAATGACGAGTTTCCAAACACTCATTTTATAAGAGGTATTTGTACTTCTCTGGACTTGCACTGTGTCGTTCCCGTGGAAACGCTAGCTGAGGCTGGGGGACGATCTCACGTGCTCTCTGCCTGGGCCTTTGCCAGAGTGAATATTCTTCATGTGGTAGCCCTGAAAAAAAAAAGATTATTAAAAACAGTATAACAGAATGCAGCATTGGAGCAACTGTGACGAGAACAGATATGTTGTGCTGCTTCAAGAACAGAGGAAGAATCGTTCCCTGATAACATGGCACATCAATACATTTCCCACGTTTAATGCAACCCCGATTAGCAAACGATAAGCTAACTCTGCATTTAACCGACAGGCAGAGTTCAACAGGAAGAGCTGGTGAGTGAAAGAGCTTCATAGCTTCGTCTAGACTGAGTCATAGGTGACATCCAGTACTTCCGGTCTAGACAGAAGAGCCGGAGGGACCTGCAGCACCTCCTGCTGCTGGTATGAACACACAGTGCTGTAGGTAAGCGGGAGACGTCTCCGATGGAGCTGCCTCGGGTATCAGACTCGCAGAGTGATCAAAGGCCATTAGCAGCTGAGACTCTCCATACAGCTGAATGAACACTTCTCGCAACAGAAAGCTGTTACCACAGGATTGTAATCAGGACAGACACACATCTAATGAATAGGTGGAGAGGGAGGCAGACAGAGAGAGAAGGAAGTTAAGAGTCAGCCAGTGGGTGTTGGACTGGAGTCACATATAGGCCCAGACTGGGTAAGGAGGGCAGATTTCCTTCCCGGATGGGTTTTTACGACATCCGGCAGCTTCACAGTCACTTTTACTTGTTTTTACTTCCAGATTTTTTTTAAAAAACTGAATTCAAATTCTCAAACTGCCCTGATGGGATTTGAACTGATGTTACTGGATTACTAGTTCAATAACATAACCACCACACTACCGTCTGCACATGCACAAAACCAAGATTGATTTAAAAGGCCTAGTAGCACTGGGTAATCTCAGCCCACAGGCCCGGACTCCATTCGGAGAGGAGAATGAGAGAAGGGCCACCAATCTCCGTCTTCCTCCGACCGGAATCTTTATAACGAGGTGGTCTGAAGTGACAGTGAGCAGCAATTACAGTCTCACCTCAATGCAGGGAGCAGACACTTCATTGCTTCCTGTCATCACTCACTGCACTTCACCCAAAGCTTCCAAAACCCACAACACCCGCCAAGAGCTTACAGGACCTTCTTCCTCCGATCAGCCTGCTTGAGGTAGATGCAGGTTTAGTATTTCACTCTGCTGATTCAGCCGCACTGTATGGCCATAGGATAACGATTCGTCACCAGTGAACGTTAGTACAGCATACACGGCAGCAGTTTCACAAAATAACTGAGGCATTAAATATCCTTTCTCATTCCATGCCTTCCTGTGTAAATATACTGGTAACACCTAGTGATATCATTAACACTGCTGCAGCCTTTTTTTTGATAAATTACATCGATTGGCTATAACTTGGACTCCTTAAATTATTCATAACTAATTGGAATGTCAACTGTTGGATTATTACACACACATCAGATCTAACCTTGGCTAAACCAGACCAGGTTAACACTAACCCAGCCTGAATCAACTCCCTTTTATTATAGAATATAGAAGGTTGGGTGGGTCAGTGGATTAAAACCATTGACCGACACTTGTGTTTGACTCCAGCCAGAAAAGTCACTTCCGTAAAAGAAAGACTTGCATTTATATAGAACCTTTCACGTCCTCAGGACCTCCCAAAGTGCTTTACAGTCGATGAAGTACTTTTGAAGTGTAGTCACTGTTATACTGTAAGAAATGCAGCAGCCAATTTGCACACAACAAGATCCCACGAACAGCAATGTGATAATGACCAGATAATCTGTTTCAGTGATGTTGGCTGAGGGATAAATATTGGCCCAGGACACCAGGGAGAACTCCTCTGCTCCTCTTCGAATAGTGCCATGGGACTTTAATAATAATGGTTTACAAAATACGCAGAGTTGACATAAACTGCATCAATACACACATCAGATTACATTACACGATAACATCCTGACCCCAGACAATGGGTGGTTCTGCAGGCTTCTCTCCACCCCCCATACACAGATAGGGCCCCTAAACTCTCCCATGGGCACAGACATTGGGCATTGTTTCTTTAATGAGATCTGGCAATGCTGATTTAAATGTTTCTGAAAGGCTGTGTTCCCCAGTGAGTTCATACATACTTCTACACCAATTTGACCACGGCCTCCAGCCAGCATAGTGACATTTCATCTCTTCAGAATTGCTCTAATCTACAAGACTGCATTCAAACAAAAGTGTTGGAACATTAGGAACAGGAGGAGGCCATTTAGCCCCTCGAGCCTGTTCCACCATTCAATCAGATCAAGGCTGATCTGTATCTTAAACTTCATTTACCCGTCTTTGCTCCATATCCCTCGATACCCTTATCAAACAAAAATGTATCAATCTCAGTCTTGAAAATTTCAATTGACCCCCAGCATCCACAGCTTTTTGGGGAAGAGAAGTCTAGATTTCCACTCCCCTTTGTGTGAAAAAGTGCTTCCTGACAAGCTGCCTGGCTCTAATTTTAAGATTATGCCCCCTTGTTCTGGACTCCCTCATCAGAGGACTCTGATCTGATTGAATGGCAGGACAGGCTCGAGGGGCTGAATGGCCGACTCCTGCTCCTATGTTTTGACCTGATTACCGATTGGTGTTCACAAATAAATTGAGAGAAATTGTTGCTAATCTCTGGAGTGTCTAATCCATGTCTGAGGCACAAATTAATTTGTGTGGTTGGAGGGAGATTTGTAAACTCTAACTGCAATTGCATACATTGTCCTAGATCGCTGTTTGCCCCCTCCTGGTCTTATCTATAGTCAGACACTTTGCCTCCAACACCATCCCCTCCCTGGCTGCTCACTCAGTTTAATCTCACTGTGTGCAACCTCTGTGTTTGATTGACCCCCAGCTAAGCTTCCAACCTGGTTTCATCACCAAGATTGCGTACTTCTACCTCGACTTTATTGCTGACCTTTAACCCTACCGCCATCAAAACCCTCATCAACACGTGTTACGTGGCGACACCAGAGAAACTGGGGTTTCTCTTTAGAGCAGAGAGGGTTAAGAGGAGATTTATTAGAGGTGTTCAAAATTATGAAAGGTTTTGATAGAGTAAATATGGAGAAACTGTTTCCAGTGGCAGAAGGGTCGGTAACCAGAGGACACAGATTTAAGGTAATTGGCAAAAGAACCAGAGGGGAGATGATGAGGCGAATGTTTTTACACAGCGAGTTGTTATGATCTGGAATGCGCTGCCTGAAAGGGTGGTGTGCAAGCAGATTCAATAATAACTTTCAAAAGGGAATTGGATAAATACTTGAAAGGAAAACATTTGCAGGGCTATGGGAAAAGAGCAGGGGAATGGGACTAATTGGATAGCTCTTTCAAAGAGCCGGCACAGGCATGATGGGCCGAATGGCCCCCTACTGTGCTATAACATTCTATGATTCTGTAACACCTTCATCACCTCCAGGCTGGACTTCAGATTCTCTACTTACCATCCACCCACATCCCGACTCTTAAGTCCCCCTCACCCGTGTCCTCACCAACATCCACCAGCTCCTCATTTCCCATCACACTGATTTCAAAACTCTCATGTTTGGCTATAAATCCACCCCCACCCAACCCATGGCCTTGCCCCGCCGTACCTCTATAACCTCCTCCAACCCCATATCCCAGCTCACACCCTCTGCTCTCCCACTTTCAACCGCCCCCTTCCTGGCTCCTGCTCTCAGTCCTGTCCTGTCCTCCTCTGTTCAACACCATGGGAGGCTTCACTGTGTCAAAGGTGCTATAGAAGTGGGCGTTGTTGCATCAGCTGCTCCATTTATTGGGGGACAGAGGAAAAGAAAGAGTGAGACGGACCCAGGCGGAGAGGACAAGACACAAGTTCACAGAGCCAGAGGCAAACACGTTGATTAACAGAGAGCAGGGATCCAACATGCAAGTAGCAAATTCCTCTTGGACATTCAAACAATTGACAGAGCCCAGCAAAGAACATGAACGGACAGGAAAACCATTTCGCTACATGTTGCAATGTTGCTTCACTCAGTATTGCCCGAGTTAGGAAGATCTAGCCCAGGAGGAGCTTGGTTCCTTCGAATAATCCGAGGTCTCGTCAGTGCTACTGACCGATAGACTTCTTTGACCACACCAGAGCGTACAAACCAGGTACATCCAACAGGGTCAGGACACGGTCGCAAAGATGAAGAAGGAAGAAAAAAAAGAGAAAGACTTGCATTTATATGCATTTTGTCGTCCCAATGCAACTTTTGAAGTGTAGTCACTGTTGTAATGTAGGAAATGGAGCAGCAGATTTGCGCATAACAAGATCCCACAAACAGCAATGTGATAATGACTGGATAATCTGTTTTTAAGTGATGTTGGTTGAGGGATAAACACTGGGGAGAACTCTTCCAATAGTGTCATGGAATCTTTAATGTCCACTGACAGTGCAGCACTCCCTCAGTGCTGCACTGAAGTATCAGCCGAGATTATCATAGTATGTTACGGCATGGGAGGAGGCCATT
This sequence comes from Heptranchias perlo, assembly GCF_035084215.1. Taxonomy (NCBI): domain Eukaryota; kingdom Metazoa; phylum Chordata; class Chondrichthyes; order Hexanchiformes; family Hexanchidae; genus Heptranchias; species Heptranchias perlo. The sequence continues at coordinate 25,257,495 of NC_090329.1, forward strand.
CGGCCCATCATGCCTGTGCCGGCTCTTTGAAAGTGCTATCCAATTAGTCCCACTCCCCTGCTCTTTCCTCATAGCCCTGCAAATTCTTCCCTTTCAAGTATTTATCCAATTCCCCTTTTGAAAGTTATTATTGAATCTGCTTTCAGGCAGTGCATTCTAGATCATAACAACTCTGCATAAAAAATGTTTCCTCATCTCCCCTCTGGTTCTTTTGCCAATTATCTTAAATCTGTGTCCTCTGGTCACCGACTCTTCTGCCACTGGAAACAGTTTCTCCTTATTTACTCTATCAAAATCCCTCAGAATTTTGAACACCTCTATTAAATCTCCCCTTAACCTTCTCTGCTCAAAGAAGAATAGCTTCAATCTGTCCCTCATCCCTGGAACCATTCTAGTAAATCTCCTCTGCACCCACTCTAAAGCCTTCACATCCTTCCTAAAAAGTATGGTGCCCAGAATTGGACACAATACTCCAGCTGGGGCCTAACCAGCATTTTATAAAGGTTTATGATCCCAAATGTGGGAGAGTTAGAATGTCAGGTTCTGCTCCCATGAAGTGCAGCTCCTTTTTAGTATAATACAGTGAACTGCGAAATGACAAGTACCCAACAGTTCAGAGACAGGTCTTACCTCCTGCGACACTGTCACATTGACAGTCGGGCAGGCGATGGGAAATAAATTAATAACATTTTAAAAAACTAATATAAAATCAGGTTAAATACATTTTCTATAGTGATATTTATTTCCCTTTGACATTCCCATCTCTGCCCCCTCAGGGTGAACTCCTCTCTCTCTGAAAAACTGGGCTGGTAAGAATATAAGAAATAGGAGCAGGAGTAGGCCATAAGGCCCCTCGAGCCTGCTCCGCCATTCAATAAGATCATGGCTAATCTTTGGCCTCAACTCCACTTTCCTGCCTGATCCCCATATCCCTTGATTCCCCTAGAGACCAAACATCTATCTATCTTAGCCTTGAATATATTCAACGACTGAGCATCCACATCTGCTGTAGAGAATTCCAAAGATTCACAACCCTCTGCGTGAAGAAATTCCTCCTCATCTCAGTCTTGAATGTCCAAACCCTTATCCTGGGACTATGCCTCCTAGTTCAAAACGCTCCAGCCAGGGGAAACAATCTCTCAGCGTCTACCCTGTCAAGCCCCCTCAGAATCTTATATGTTTCAATGAGATCACCTCTCATTCTTCTAAACTCCAGAGAGTATAGGACAACCCTCTCATCCAGGAATCAATCTAGTGATCCTTCATTGCACCGCCTCCAAGGTAAGTATATCCTTCCTTAGATAAGGAGACCAAAACTGTACACAGTGGTCCAGGTGAGGTCTCACCAAAGCCCTGTACAACTGTAGTAAGACTTCCTTACTCTTGTACTCCAACCCCCTTGCAATAAAGGCCAACATGCAACTTGCTTTCCTAATCGCCTGCTGTACCTGGTTCTCCCTGTGGGAACTGTCCTTCTTTGATTTTCTGCCCCACAGCACAGTGACTACCAACATCGTGTTCTGCAGGGCTTTACCCTGCTTGGCCTCTCCCACCATTCACCTGTTCACTAGTCCAGCCTCCTCTTTGTGCTCCAGTTCCGTGGGAATGACCTCACAAGACTCCACCCCCATCTGGATCTTCTGCCCCCGCTCCCCTCCTTCCTGTACTGAATCTTCAGCACCTCCTGCAAACTCTAGGTCTCTCTGCTCCCCCCCCCCCCAACAGAGAAACTGGCGGCCCCCCTCCAACACCAGCACTCTTCCCCAACCCCCCCCCGCAAACTCCGGGTCTCCTCCCCCCCTCACCCCCGCAAACTCCGGGTCTCCTCCCCCCCTCAACCCCCAAACTCCGGGTCGACTCCCCCCCTCATCCCCCAAACTCCGGGTCGACTCCCCCCCTCATCCCCCAAACTCCGGGTCGACTCCCCCCCTCATCCCCCAAACTCCGGGTCGACTCCCCCCCTCATCCCCCAAACTCCGGGTCGACTCCCCCCCTCATCCCCCAAACTCCGGGTCGACTCCCCCCCTCATCCCCCAAACTCCGGGTCGACTCCCCCCTTCATCCCCCAAACTCCGGGTCGACTCCCCCCCTCATCCCCCAAACTCCGGGTCGACTCCCCCCCTCATCCCCCAAACTCCGGGTCGACTCCCCCCTTCATCCCCCAAACTCCGGGTCGACTCCCCCCCTCATCCCCCAAACTCCGGGTCGACTCCCCCCCTCATCCCCCAAACTCCGGGTCGACTCCCCCCCTCATCCCCCAAACTCCGGGTCGACTCCCCCCCTCATCCCCCAAACTCCGGGTCGACTCCCCCCCTTCATCCCCCAAACTCCGGGTCGACTCCCCCCTTCATCCCCCAAACTCCGGGTCGACTCCCCCCTTCATCCCCCAAACTCCGGGTCGACTCCCCCCTTCATCCCCCAAACTCCGGGTCGACTCCCCCCTTCATCCCCCAAACTCCGGGTCGACTCCCCCCTTCATCCCCCAAACTCCGGGTCGACTCCCCCCACCCCCGAAACTCTGGGTCGACTCCCCCCACCCCCCCCCCGAAACTCCGGGACTTCACCCTCCCAATGCCCCCCCAAACTCCAGGTCTTCCCCACAACTCAGACTCCCTCTCCCCACCCCCCAACCCAAACTCCAGGACTACCCCCTCCCAAAACTGGTAGGTTTTTGCAATTTCTGTAATAAAATCAGGCAGATTTGAAGATTCCTTGTCCAGTTTTGGAAAAGGAGCAGAAACAACTTCCTATCTATTGCGGCTTTAAAATAAAATAACATCCCAAGGCTTTTGAGAGGCGGCAGGAGAAAGAGACAGGAACCAAAGTGGTGATCGAAGACCTGGTCAAAGAGGTAAGTTTTAACCCAGGGTCTTAATAGAGGAGAGAAACAAACGGGTTCAGCAAGCAAATTCCAGTCAGTGGGGCCTAACTGAATGAAAGCCCGGCTGCCAATTTTACATTTTATTTAAAAGAAGCTCCTTGTAATTTTCTCTTTGATTGTACTTCTAAAGGACAAGGATGGTAACAGAACTGAGAGGTTACACCTATCAGGAAAGACTGAGCAGGATGGGCTCTTTTCTCTCGAAAAGAGAAGGCTGAGGGGTGAACTGATAGAGGTCTTTAAGATTATGAAGGAGTTCGATAGAGCAGACGTAGAGAAGATGTTTTCACTTGTGGGGGAGACCAGAACTAGGGGCCATAAATATAAGATAGTCACTAATAAATCCAATAGGGAATTCAGTGACTTGTGCCTGTTTCTGTGCTGTACATTCTATGTAAAGAACAGGCAATGTCCAGTCCCGGGAACAGAGATTCAGAATCTCGTGTCCAAACAGTGGTTGGATATATATTTTTACAAATAGGTAGTAAGTTGCTTTTTTTTGACCTGCTCTCACTCCTTCATATCAGCATGGCTGGAATTCTTTAAAAGTTTTAATCTGAGGGACATACTGTTCCATGACAAGGTCGGTAGCACGCATCTTGTTTTATATTTGTTATCACCAAAGTAAAATACAATGTGTGAAATTGTTGTCTCCTTTAGATGTGCTGCCTGATCTTCAATGCAAAACACCCATTAGCTGCCTTATAAAGACTTCAAATCTGTTCTTACAGCCTCGCCGCTAGGTCTGAATTACAATCAGGAAAAAAAAGCCAAATAAAATCTCATCTAACAAAGCAAAGGATTTCTTCTTCCTGTGAAAATGGCCATGTTGGACCCTAAGCTGAGCTTCCGACCCCATATCCTCTCCATCACCAAGACCGCCTACTTCCACCTCTAACATCGCCCGTCTCCGCCCCTGCCTCAGCTCATCTGCTGCTGAAACCCTCATCCATGCCGTTGTTACCTCTGGACTTGATGATTCCAATGCTCTCCTGGCCGCCTCCCATCTTCTGCCCTCCATAAACTTCAGCTCATCCAAAACTCTGCAGCCCGTATCCTAACTTGCACCAAGTCCCGTTCACCCATCACTCCTGTGCTCGCTGACCTACGCTGGCTCCTGGTCCGGGAACACCTCAATTTTAAAATTCTCATTCTCGTGTTCAAATCCCTCCGATGCCTCGGTCATCCCTATCTCTATAACTTCCTCCAGCCCTACAATCTCCAAGTATCGTGCGTTCCTCCAACTCTGGCCTCTTGTCCATCCTCCACTTCCTTCGTCCCACCATTGGCGGCCATGTCTTCAGCTGCCTAGGCCCTAATCTCTGGTATTCTCTCCCTAAACCTCTCAGCCTCTCCCTCCTTCTTTAAGACACTGCTTAAAACCTACCTCTTCGACCAAGCTTTTGGTCACCTGTCCTCATGTCTTCTTTGGCTTGGCGTCAATTTTTGTCTGATACCTCTCCAGTGAAGCACCTTACACAGAACGTACAGCACAAAAACAGGCCATTGGGCCCCATAGGTCCATGCTGTTGTTTATGTTCCACATGAGCCTCCTCCCTCCCTACTTCATCGTCCTGGGATGTTTTACTAAAGGAGCTATGTAAATGCAAGTTGTTGTTGTTGAACCTTGCACATTGGTAACATTGATAGCTGTTTTACAAGTTTTGCATTCAGTGAATTTTGTATTTGAACCCCTGGGTCTCGCATTTCTCCACAGTAAAACTGTATCTGCCACCTGTCTGCCCACTCTGTCAACCTAGCTCTTCCTCAACCCCCTTTATAGATCTCCTCGCTGTTTGTCAAACCTCCTAATTTTGCATCATCAGCAAGTTTCGATACTTTGCTCGCTGTGCCCAAGGTGAGATCACCTGCAGATACCAAGAACAGAAGTGTACCCTCTCTCCTACCCCTTGTAGTTACGTAGCCCAGTATGAGGGTTGGTACAACATAGGAGGAGATTCCACTCAATTCTTCGCACTTCCTTTTCTTCCCCTGGTTGCGAATTGCTGATGAGAGCGATGGGGGGGGTGGGGGGGGGGGGGGGGGAAGAAAAATCAAAAGCTATGCCCACAGACCAGCATGATGGCTTTTTCTATATAAGAACAGCCAGATAACAGACCAGTGGTAATGGGAAAGTGTTGAGAGCAGTTAGTAAATGAACTGAACCATGCAGGCTGGGAAAGCCCTGAGGTTTGACAGCCAGTCTGTGCCATCAGCAGCTCTCAGGTCCACTACTGTTGACCTTTATCCCCCTGGAATGCACAACTGTCCAGTAATTCTTGCTGAAGTACTCTGGGGTGTGGCTGGGATAAAGCTCCCACAGTTGAGTAGCCTGCCAAGGGTCAGAGCTTAGACCCACCCATTTTCTTCGGTTGTGCCAGGGAATCAGAAGGGGTGATAGTGAAAAACTCACAACTATCTGCAAGATTTTACACACATGTTTCTTTTAAACAATTGTAAACAATTTTACAACACCAAGTTATAGTCCAGCAATACGTCCCATCGTATCAGGCAACGGAACCCTGTGTGAGAACCTCTCTGGATACATCGAGGGCATCCTGAAACCCATCGTACAGGGAACCCCCAGCTTCTGTCGTGACACTACAGACTTCCTACAAAAACTCAGTACCCACGGACCAGTTGAACCAGGAACACTTCTCACCACGATGGACGTCTCGGCACTATACACCAGTATCCCCCACGATGACGGCATCGCTGCGACAGCATCAATACTCAACACCAACAACAGCCAATCTCCGGAAGCCATCCTACAACTCATCCGCTTCATCCTGGATCACAATGTCTTCACCTTCGATAACCAGTTCTTTACCCAAACACACGGAACAGCCATGGGGACCAAATTCGCACCCCAATCCGCCAACATTTTCATGCACAAGTTCGAGCAGGACTTCTTCACTGCACAAGACCTCCAACCAACACTATACACCAGATACATCGACGACATTTTCTTTCTATGGACCCACGGCAAGGAATCACTAAAGAGACTACACGATAACATCAACAAGTTCCATCCCACCATCAAGCTCACCATGGACTACTCCTCAGAATCAGTTTCTTTCTTGGACACACGAATCTCCATCAAAGACGGGCACCTCAGCACCTCACTCTACCGCAAGCCCACGGACAACCTCACGATGCTCCACTTTTCCAGCTTCCACCCTAACCACGTCAAAGAGGCCATCCCCTATGGACAGGCCCTGCGAATACACAGGGTCTGCTCAGACGAGGAGGAACGCGATGGACACCTACAGACGCTGAAAGACGCCCTAGTAAGAACGGGATATGACGCTCGACTCATCGATCGACAGTTCCGACGGGCCACAGCAAAAAATCGCATAGACCTCCTCAGGAGACTAACACGGGACGCAACCAACAGAGTACCCTTTGTCGTCCAGTACTTCCCCGGAGCGGAGAAACTACGCCATGTTCTCCGCAGCCTTCAACATGTCATCAATGAGGACAAACACCTCGCTATGGCCATCCCCACACCTCCACTACTCGCCTTTAAACAGCCACCCAACCTCAAACAGACCATTGTTCGCAGCAAACTACCTAGCTTTCAAGAGAACAGCGTCCACGACGCCACACAACCCTGCCACGGTAACCTCTGCAAGACATGCCAGATCATCGACACAGATACCACCATCACACGAGATGACACCACCCACCAGGTGCATGGTTCATACTCCTGTGACTCAGCCAACGTTGTCTACCTCATACGTTGCAGGAAAGGATGCCCCAGAGCATGGTACATTGGCGAGACCATGCAGACGCTGCGACAACGGATGAACGGACACCGCGCAACAATCGCCAAACAGGAGGGTTCCCTCCCAGTCGGGGAACACTTCAGCAGTCATGGACATTCATCCACCGACCTTCGGGTAAGCGTACTCCAAGGCGGCCTTCGAGACACACGACAACGCAAAATCGTCGAGCAGAAATTGATAGCCAAGTTCCGCACCCATGAGGACGGCCTCAACCGGGATCTTGGGTTCATGTCACGCTACACGTTACCCCACCAGCGAACAAATGTTATCTGTTTTTAATATAATGGGTCATTTGCTGGCTCTCTCTGCCTTCCGGATGTTTCTGCCTCTCTCTGTGTTTTTTTTTTCTGTTTTTTTTCCCTGTTTGTTTTTTTATTGAATGTGTATTCGGAGGTTCTGCAGGTAACACCTCTCTGTCTGAACACGGTGATTGCCTTGGCAACGGGCAGTTGCAGGGGCAGTCTGTAAACACCATTTATTATTGTTCAATATGTATAAATGCGTAGGCTTCAAGGAGATCTTGAAACATTTGCCTGAGGAAGGAGAAAATCTCCGAAAGCTTGTGAATTTAAAATAAAATTGCTGGACTATAACTTGGTGTTGTAAAATTGTTTACAATTGTCAACCCCAGTCCATCACCGGCATCTCCACATCTTTTAAACAAATTAGATAGCAGCATAAAACTAGAAGGAAGTGTCTGTGAAGATCATTAGTGAAACTGCCACGGGAAAACCTGGGAAGTTGAGACTAAAACAATCTCTCTGTTAAGGAAACTTGTCCAGAGCTCCTTTCTGCAGTCACTATGAGCCATTAAGAAGGTTAGTGTTCCTTTAAGATGCAGATTACGTATTCGTTTCACAACATGTGGCCCAACAGCTGCTGTGAATGTGGGCAGCAGTTGTTTACTTCTCACGCTCTCGTACTCCTGAAGGAAACCGAGCCTTCTGTCTCCGGTTACAAGGACTGAAGGTCCGAGGTGGGGGGGAGCCTCACACATTGCATTCACACACAGGCCCCCATGATAGCATGCCCGATCTAAGCCAAAATCTAAGACTATTACCAAACTGCCCGGTCATTTCACTGAAATTGCTTTATACTGGAGTCATTCGCTCCATTCATAATTTACTTAAAGATGATCTCATTGAGGTAAAACCCGAGTTAGAAGGTCGTGGGTTCAACTCCCACTCCAGAGACTTGAGCACATAATCCAGGCTGACACTCCCAGTGCAGCACTGAGGGAGCGCTGCGCTGTCCGAGGGGCAGCACCGAGGGAGCGCTGCGCTGTGCGAGGGCCAGCACCGAGGGAGCGCTGCGCTGTCCGAGGGCCAGCACCGAGGGAGCGCTGCGCTGTCCGAGGGGCAGCACCGAGGGAGCGCTGCGCTGTGCGAGGGCCAGCACCGAGGGAGCGCTGCGCTGTCCGAGGGCCAGCACCGAGGGAGCGCTGCGCTGTCCGAGGGGCAGCACCGAGGGAGCGCTGCGCTGTGCGAGGGCCAGCACCGAGGGAGCGCTGCGCTGTGCGAGGGCCAGCACCGAGGGAGCGCTGCGCTGTGCGAGGGCCAGCACCGAGGGAGCGCTGCGCTGTGCGAGGGCCAGCACCGAGGGAGCGCTGCGCTGTGCGAGGGCCAGCACCGAGGGAGCGCTGCGCTGTGCGAGGGCCAGCACCGAGGGAGCGCTGCGCTGTGCGAGGGCCAGCACCGAGGGAGCGCTGCGCTGTGCGAGGGCCAGCACCGAGGGAGCGCTGCGCTGTGCGAGGGCCAGCACCGAGGGAGCGCTGCGCTGTGCGAGGGCCAGCACCGAGGGAGCGCTGCGCTGTGCGAGGGCCAGCACCGAGGGAGCGCTGCGCTGTGCGAGGGCCAGCACCGAGGGAGCGCTGCGCTGTGCGAGGGCCAGCACCGAGGGAGCGCTGCGCTGTGCGAGGGCCAGCACCGAGGGAGCGCTGCGCTGTGCGAGGGCCAGCACCGAGGGAGCGCTGCGCTGTGCGAGGGCCAGCACCGAGGGAGCGCTGCGCTGTGCGAGGGCCAGCACCGAGGGAGCGCTGCGCTGTGCGAGGGCCAGCACCGAGGGAGCGCTGCGCTGTGCGAGGGCCAGCACCGAGGGAGCGCTGCGCTGTGCGAGGGCCAGCACCGAGGGAGCGCTGCGCTGTGCGAGGGCCAGCACCGAGGGAGCGCTGCGCTGTGCGAGGGCCAGCACCGAGGGAGCGCTGCGCTGTGCGAGGGCCAGCACCGAGGGAGCGCTGCGCTGTGCGAGGGCCAGCACCGAGGGAGCGCTGCGCTGTGCGAGGGCCAGCACCGAGGGAGCGCTGCGCTGTGCGAGGGCCAGCACCGAGGGAGCGCTGCGCTGTGCGAGGGCCAGCACCGAGGGAGCGCTGCGCTGTGCGAGGGCCAGCACCGAGGGAGCGCTGCGCTGTGCGAGGGCCAGCACCGAGGGAGCGCTGCGCTGTGCGAGGGCCAGCACCGAGGGAGCGCTGCGCTGTGCGAGGGCCAGCACCGAGGGAGCGCTGCGCTGTGCGAGGGCCAGCACCGAGGGAGCGCTGCGCTGTGCGAGGGCCAGCACCGAGGGAGCGCTGCGCTGTGCGAGGGCCAGCACCGAGGGAGCGCTGCGCTGTGCGAGGGCCAGCACCGAGGGAGCGCTGCGCTGTGCGAGGGCCAGCACCGAGGGAGCGCTGCGCTGTGCGAGGGCCAGCACCGAGGGAGCGCTGCGCTGTGCGAGGGCCAGCACCGAGGGAGCGCTGCGCTGTGCGAGGGCCAGCACCGAGGGAGCGCTGCGCTGTGCGAGGGCCAGCACCGAGGGAGCGCTGCGCTGTGCGAGGGCCAGCACCGAGGGAGCGCTGCGCTGTGCGAGGGCCAGCACCGAGGGAGCGCTGCGCTGTGCGAGGGCCAGCACCGAGGGAGCGCTGCGCTGTGCGAGGGCCAGCACCGAGGGAGCGCTGCGCTGTGCGAGGGCCAGCACCGAGGGAGCGCTGCGCTGTGCGAGGGCCAGCACCGAGGGAGCGCTGCGCTGTGCGAGGGCCAGCACCGAGGGAGCGCTGCGCTGTGCGAGGGCCAGCACCGAGGGAGCGCTGCGCTGTCCGAGGGCCAGCACCGAGGGAGCGCTGCGCTGTCCGAGGGCCAGCACCGAGGGAGCGCTGCGCTGTCCGAGGGCCAGCACCGAGGGAGCGCTGCGCTGTCCGAGGGGCCGTCTTTCAGATGAGATGCTCACAATGTAATTATAGATGAGGGAGGCCATTCAGCCAATCTTGGTTCGTCCATTCTGAAAGATCCTAAACTTCCTTTCTCTCTCTCATTGCTGCATGCTTAAATGATTCCAGAGTTATTGGCTGCACTGCTCTATCTGGGCATTTAGTCCATGTGTTGATCACTCTCTATTTATGAAGAACTTCCTCATATCAGCCTTCAATTTGGAAAGATGGCAGAGGAGATTTACCACAATGGTACCAGGGACAAGGGACATCAGTTATGTGGAGAGACTGGAGAAGCTGGGGTTGTTCTCCTTACAGCAGAGAAGGTTAAGGGGAGATTTGATAGAGGTGTTCTAAATCATGAAGGGTTTTGATAGGGTCAATAAGGAGAAACTGTTTCCAGTGGCAGGACGGTCAGTAACCAGAGGACACAGATTTAAGGTAAATGGCAAAAGAACCGGGGGGAGAGAGAGGAGGGGAGATGAGGTGAGGAAACATTTTAAAATGTTTCCTCTAACCCTGGGGAGAGGGCGGGGGAGTGGGACTAGCTGGATTGCTCTTGCATAGAGCCAGCATGGACTCGATGGGCCGAATGGCCTCCTTCCGTGGTGCAACTATTCTATGATTCTATGATTTAAGCAGCGAGTTGTTATGATCTAGAATGCGCTGCCTGAAAGGGTGGAGGAAGCAGATTCAATAATGACTTTCAAAAGGGAATTGGATAAATACTTGAAGGGAGAAAATTTGTAGGGCTATGGGCAAAGAGCAGGGGAATGGGACTCATTGGATAGCTCTTTCAAAGAGCCGGCACAGGCACAATGGGCCGAATGGCCTCCTTCTGTGTTGTATGATTCGATGATAATTTAATTTAAAGCAGTTTTCCAGATTTCACTATCTTGTATCCCTCTACAAGATCACCTCTCAGACATCTCCATTCCAGGCTGAAAAGCCCAAAGTTTTTCCAGTCTTTCCTCCTAACTCAAACACTGGGGTACAGCCTCGTGGCCCGACAAGAAATGCTGCTTTAATAAAGGGTGTGCTAGGATGTCACTGCTCCGATAATCCAGTCTGGAAATAGGACGCCGTCAATAACTTGTTCTGATCAATCATGCGAAACTTTGACTAAGACTCTCATATATTATGCAGCGGCGGGTAACCTGAACTGCTGAGGAAAGAGACGACTATTACACAGGCAGATGGGAACATGTCTGTTTATAAGGCAGCAGCTTCTTAGCAAGTGTGTGCACGTACATGTTGGGAGGGAGTGGTAATATCCAATTATGTAGAAGGTTTAGGAAAATAAAACAGGATGAACCCCTCAAATTGAGTCTCTTTACTCAGGAGTAGAGAAGGCTGACAGAGGTCTTTGAAATTGTGAAGGGGTTCGATACGGCGGATGTGGAGAATCTGTTTCCACTTGTGGGTGAGTCCAGAACAGGGGAGGGCATAAATATAAAATAGACGCTAACAGATCAAATAAAGAATTTAGGGGGAATTTCTTTGCACGGAGAGTGGTGAGAATGTGGAACTCGCTGCCATGTGGCGTTGCTGAAGCAGAGAGCATTGCTGCATTTATGGGGAGGCTTGAATACATGAGGGAGTAGAGGGAAATGGTGACAGGTTGTGAAGAGGTCATTAGAGTGGGAGGAGGCTCATGTGGAGTATGAACACCAGCATAGCCCAGATGGGCCGACTGGCCTGTCGATGTGCTGTAGATTCTATGTAATTTCATGTAATTGTGCACAATGTGGGTTTCTCTCTGACCTGGCACAAAGCAGCATTGCTGAGTGCTGCAGTGAGGGCAAACTGCTGATTTACACAGACTGAAGTATTAACTTGGGGGGTGGGGGGTGGTGCCAGCCATGCCCGGGAAAGGGGGGGTGTCATCAGAGCCGGGTCTTTCACTTCCAGCCTGCTCTGCATTTCCAGCAATTTCTGGAAAACCTAATGATAACTGAGTGTCGGTGGAGAGGGATCCTGGCAGACACTGAGCAAAGAACACTCGATAGCAGCTAAGCCGTTTGTAACACTTTACTTATCGTTCTCATCTATTATTCATCGACAGAAAATTACAGAGAGTAACGTGACCTGCTGAAGGATGGGAATTATAGATATTCTGGGAATCAGCAATGCACAAGGATTGGAATTTAAAAGCTGCAACGAGAAAAGATACTGCATTTAATAATCCAGGGGTTTTTTGGTGATTTTGTTTGTATTCATCAAAATGAAAGAAATTCATGTTGGGGACACAATAATAACACTGCAGAGTAATTTAATAATTCAGGTGATGTTATAAATCACCAAAAGGTAGAGTTATTTCTCTCTAATTCACTTGCAGCCACCATTTAAGAGTAAAGGACAACTGCCTGTGCTGTACTGTAATGCAATGACCCCAGTCCCCAGCCACTGTCAAACCCATCTCTTTGACCAAGATTTTGATCACTACCCACATACGCTTGGTTTGCCGTCTATTCCTTCCCCGCACGCCTCTATGAAACGCCTTGGAATGGTTTTCCAATTTAGAAAATAAAGAGGGACTCGCATTTATATAGCACCTTCCACAACCTCAGAACTTCAGGGCAGCAGAGTTTACGGAGGAGGAAGATGGGGGGCTGACCAGCAGAGTATTGGAATAGTCGAGTTTGGGGGTAACAAATGCACAGATGAGGGTTTCAGCAGCAGATGAGCTGAGGTTGTAGGTCAAATTCTTCTTGCTCTGCTCCCTCAATTCCCAAAACAGTCCAGGGAGAATCTATTATTATTTCACTCACAGTTTCAGTCACATCTTTTTCTGCGTTTGTTGCAGCTTTCAAAGAAGGAAAATCACCCCCTGGGGTTCAAACTTCAGAGGGGTGGAAACTTTAAAATAAAGCCAACTTTTAACTTGTTTTCTTAAAATATATTAAAAAAACTAAACGCTCATTGAGTGATACTTGTGATGAGCCAGCACAAACGATTTTCAGTAAGGTCATTTCAGGACTGATTTCAGGAAGTTCTTGATCACACAGAGAGAGAGATCAACGTGTGGAATGAACTCCTGGAGAGAGAAGTGGAGATGAAAAGCTTGGAATCGTTAATTGGATAGGTTGACGTTTTGGGTGTAACCCCTTCTGGAGAACCCCCAGTTCTGATAAAGGGCCTGCATCCAATGCATGAATCTGCCTATTCTCTCCACAGATACTGACAGACTCGTAGTGTGTTTCCAGCACTTTCTGATTTTGTTTCTGGGTGGATATGATCTTGGCTGAAGGACAAGCAAAAAGAAAACAATAATCTTTTTTATGAAAAGACTGTAGAACACAAATGCAGCTAGTCCCCTGGGGTAGAGACTCCAACGTCAACCAACGGCCAGAGAATCAATCTTTCCAAGCCAAATATCCCGGAGAGACAACAGCCCTCGTCATTTTCAAACAAAACATCTATCTCGACCTTCAGGTGACTTTGCAAATCGACCGGTTTAATTTGTTCAATGATGTTTGAGACTTCACTCAAAAGATTTAGCCTGAGGCTCCAGCCGCTTTGCAAGTCGTCAGCAATGAGTTCCAGACAGAAATTCTCGGGATGAACAATAATAAGTTAAATTACAGTCATTTCACCGATTGTATCAGGTTAGGTGTGAGAGCTGGTTAATTATTTCACCGATTGTATCAGGTTAGGTGTGAGAGCTGGTTAGTGATTTCACCGATAGTGTCAGGTTAGATGCGCGAGCTGGTTAGTGATTTCACCGATAGTGTCAGGTTAGATGCGCAAGCTGGTTAGTGATTTCACCGATAGTGTCAGGTTAGGTGTGCGAGCTGGTTAGTGAGTGCCAGATATATGCACCAGGAGGAATTGTTAGAACAACTTAGGTTTTATAAAATTCTGCTTCTTTCACCAATCCAATTTATAAAGGGAGTACGTTACATTTAATTTTTGACCTCCACTCTATAGGGCCCCCATCCTCCACACTATAAACGGGGACTTTGTGCCAACATTACCTTGCCCGTGACTCAGACAGTCAGTGACATTCGGCACTATGTCCATTGACCATTCGATACAATGGCTGAAGGGCAGTGAATGCTCTGTGGGAAAATGCAGCAGCCATTCTGCGTCAGAAACTTTCCACCTTCAGCAACGAGATGAGTTAATCGTTTTTTTTTTGGGGGGGGTATTTGTTGGGGAGGAATAAGAAGGAGGTTGTCGATAAGACTCCCCTGCTCTCCTTCGAACCGTGTCACTGGATCTTTAACAGCCATCCGAGAGGGCAGACGGAGCCTCGGTTTAACATCTCATCTGAAAGACGGCACCTCTGACAATGCAGCATCCTCTGCAGTGGGAGCGTCAGCCTGGATTATGTGCTCAACTCTCTAGACCAAAGCTCAAAACCACAACTTCCTGACTCAGAGGTGAGAATCTTGCCAACTAAGCAAAGCTGACACACGTCACAAGCCAGTCTAAGAACAGGCTTAGAATTAACAGTGGATAAACCTTTGGTTCCCAAGCAGCTTAGTTTCACATAACTGGAGAGTAAAAGCTTCCAGGGCAGAAATATAAAAGAGAGAAAGCCTTGCTTTTATACAGCACCTTTAACGACCTCAGGACATCCCAAAGCACTGTACAGCCAATGAAGTACTTATTGAAATGTAGTCACTGTTGCAATGTAGGAAACGTGGCAGCCAATTTGCGCACAGCAAGATCCCAAGAACAGCAACGTGATAATGACCAGATAATCTGTTTCAGTGATGTTGGTTGAGGGATAAATACTGGCCCAGGACACTGGGGAGAACTCCCCTGCTCCTCTTCAAAATAGTGCCATGGCATGGGGGGGTTGGGACCACCTGGGCCAGACGGTGAGCAGTGCCCAGGGAATTGTCCCCCAGCAGGTAACTGCTTTAAAGGAGAGACGGCCAGAATTTGGGAAGGTGGCAGGGGGGAGATGGAGAAATAATGTTCAGATGTATGGTTTGATTGCAGGTGTCTGCTAGCAGTGGGCATTCTTCCATAATGCCCACTGCTAGCAAAATGAAACATTTTTTTGTCAAAATGGAATCAAACTGTATACAGCTATTATTAATCCCATTGATGCTTTACTGTTGTGTCTTATATGTACAATATCTAGCATACATTACACTTGGGTGCAAACCAATGCTACGGTAGTGTAGTGGTTATGTTGCTGGACTAGTAACCCAGAGGCCTGAACTAATAATCCAGAGAACGTGAATTCAAATCCCACCATAACAGTTTGAGAATTTAAACTTTATTTTCAAAATCTGGAAATAAAAATCTGGGATCAGTATAAGTGACCATGAAGCCTTCGGATTGTCGTAAAAACCCACTGGTTCACTAATGTCCTTTAGAGAAGGAAACCTGCCGTCCTTACCTGGTCTGAGCCTATATGTGATTCCAGTCCCACACCAACATGGTTGACTCTTAACTGCCCACTGAAGTCTAGGAAGCCACTTAAATGCATCAAACAGAAGGCCCAGCACTACCTTCTCAGGAAAACTAGGGACAGGCAATAAATACCGGCCCTGCCAGCAACACCAACATCCAGAGAATTAATTAAAAATAAAGCTACAGGCAGCACTCTAATTCAACCATTCTGACCACATCCCTTGTGGGTTATGAATATCAGCAGAGTCTGAAGACTGAATTTCTGCCTGACATTTTATTTGTTTTGATGGGAGTAAATATTTTCCCCTAAATATTGATTTATTTTTTAATATAAAAACATTTTATGCAAATTCATTAGGTGACTGGGGGAATATACTTGTGAAGAGAGAGAGGAAGTGATTCTAAACACTGACTAAAAAAGGCAAGGGATTATAGGATTCAGCAAATGTTACAGGAAACAAAATCCAAACATCATCCTGAGCTTTAAATTCAGAACAAGACTTATGTCTTTGATGTAAGGTGCTCCGAAATCTGGTCTGCACTGGCATCTCCTCAAATGCAGAGACCAACGTACAAAATTGGCAGCAGGAAAAGTCCAGCTGATCCATCAAGCCTGCCCCACACCACACAATGCCAGGAGCATCATGACTAAACTCTTCCTACCACTCCCCATCCCCCTTCACCCTCCCCCAGCCCCACTCCCTTGCACCTTCCCCCAGCCCCTCTGCCCCCACTCCCCTGCACCCTCCCCCAGCCCCTCTTCCCCCACTCCCCTGCACCCTCCCCCAGCCCCTCTGCCCCCACTCCCCTGCCCCCCAGTCCTCTGCACCCTCCCCCAGCCCCTCTTCCCCCCAGTCCTCTGCACCCTCCCCCAGCCCCTCTTCCCCCCAGTCCTCTGCACCCTCCCCCAGCTCCTCTTCCCCCCAGTCCTCTGCACCCTCCCCCAGCCCCTCTCCCCCCAGTCCTCTGCACCCTCCCCCAGCCCCTCTGCACCCTCCCCCAGCCCCTCTCCCCCCAGTCCTCTGCACCCTCCCCCAGCCCCTCTCCCCCCACCCCTTCCCCCCCAGCCCCTCTCCCGAGTTTTTTTTTAAAATCGAGGCGTTCCCGGACCGGGAGCCAGTGTAGGTCAGCGAGCACAGAGGTGTGGGTCAACGGGACTTGGTGCGAGTTAGTATAAACATATAATTGGAAAGTGTCCAACAGGAGCTCAATGTGTACATACCATTTTATATCAAGAGATCACCAGACGAGAGATTCTGGGACATTCCTGGAAAGAATGATTCATTCCCGAATTTGTTGCATGCCATTAGCATCATTTCTTGTACTTCAAAAAAGCTCACTAACTGGGGCGAGAAATCAGCCAGGGTTCCTCCTCCAGATCAGCATCCAATGACCTTCCCCCCCCCCCCCCCCCCACCCCTACCCCCACCCTGGATACTGCACCAAGACAGGATCAAGTTTGGCTGAATACCCTGCCAAATTCTGTCTGGACTAACACATGGCTGGGCTGCTGGAACATTGCCCGAGCTCACGGACCAGTACCCAGCGAGGTGTCAGCTCCAACAAGACAGGAGGGAGAGAGCCGCACATTGATAAGTTAGCATTCAGTTCTCCCAGGTTGGGCACAACACGAGTGTGGTAGAGAGTAAAGTTATCTTTACTCTACCTGACAATGTGTTGCCACAGTTCTATTTGTCAGTTTCCTTACAGTCCACATTTATCAAGGTGTCAGCTGTGGCTCAGTGGGTAACATTCTCGCCTCGGAGTCAGAAGGTCGTGGGTTTGAGCCCCACTCCAGAGACTTGAGCATAAAATCCAGCCCAACACTGAGGGAGTGCTGCACTGTCGGAGGTGCTGCCTTTCGGATGAGATGTTAAACACAGTCTGCCCTCTCAGGTGGACGGAAAAGATCCCATGGTCACTATTTCAAGAAGAGCAGGGGAGTTCTCCCTATTGTCCAGGGCTAATATTTATCCCTCAACCAACATCACTAAAACAGATTATCTGGTCATTTATCTCATTGCTGTTTGTGGGGTTTTGCTGTTTGCAAATTGGCTGCCACGTTTCCCAAATTACAACAGTGATGACCCTTCAAAAATACTTCATTGGCTGTAAAGCGCTTTGGGATCTCCTGAAGTTGTGAAAGGTGCTATATAAATGCAAGTTCTTTCTTTATCACTTTATAAAGAAAAAAGTTATAGAAAATCACCACCTTGCATAATTTTCCAAGATCAGCCCAGGAACAGACTGGGCAGACGCTGGTTGACAGAGCTGGTGAAACTGCCAAAACACTCTCTTCACGAACACCAACAATACTTCTCAAACATTCATACACATCTGTTCCTCCAATATCATTCATGCTCCATAAAAAGCTAATGGCTCTCATTAGCAGATAAATTATGCCTTTTACATGTTTGGATTGGCCATGGGGCACTCACCCTTCGTAGGGTCCCACATTTTAATAACAACATCATTCCAATTTGATAGCAGTATCACGAGCCATCGATCCACTAATAGTCCGGGCAGCACAAGGCCGTTTTAAAAAAATAAATTTGCACAAGAATAAGCTGTTATGATTGCAATAATTCCCAAACGTATGCACAAAGAAAAAGAAGCGAGCTGTAATTTCAATACTATTTCAATATTAACATTTTCATAAAGTATTCAGGGCACAGTTTAACATCAAATCTTTCATACTGGAGGCTACCTGATAACTTACTGGGCAAAGGCATCGCTCATTGG
Source organism: Heptranchias perlo (assembly GCF_035084215.1). Lineage (NCBI taxonomy): Eukaryota > Metazoa > Chordata > Chondrichthyes > Hexanchiformes > Hexanchidae > Heptranchias > Heptranchias perlo. The sequence goes on from NC_090329.1 coordinate 25,275,457, forward strand.
ATCACTGAGTCACGCAGCTAGCAACATAGGAGCAGGAGGAGGTCCATTCAGCCCCTCGAGCCTGTCACATAGGAGCAGGAGGAGGCCATTCAGCCCCTCGAGCCTGTCACATAGGAGCAGGAGGAGGCCATTCAGCCCCTCGAGCCTGTTCTGCCATTCAGTTAGATCATGGCTGATCTATACCTTAATTCTGTTTACCTGTCTTGGTTCCACATTCCTTACTATCCTTGCCTAACAAAAATCTATCAATCTCAGTTTTGAAATTTTCAATTGACCCCCAGCCTCAACAGCTTTTTGGGGGAAGAGTGTTCTAGATTTCCACTCCCATTTGTGTGAAGAAGTGCTTCCTGACATCACCCCTGAATGGCCGAGCTCTAATTTTAAGATTATGGCCCCTTGTTCTGGACTCTCCCACCACAACCAGAGGATATAGTTTCTCTCTATCGATCCTATCAACTCCTTTAATCATCTTAAACACCTCGATTAGATCATCCCTTAATCTTCAATACTCAAGTGAATACAAGCCTAGTTTATGCAACCTGCCCTCATGATTTAACCCTTTTAGCCCCGGTATCATTCTGGTGAATCGGCACTGCACCCCCTCCAAGGCCAATATATCCCTCCTGAGGTGTGAACAATCAGGTTGGATCCTTGGATTATAAAATTAACAAATCTCAGTCAGATAATGATGAGGGCATCATGGGGAAAGGGGGAAAAAAACTGCAGCTAGGGGTCATGCTCCCAATCATCAACTCCTGCCGGAAAGTAGATGTGTGGACAGGGGAGTCAGACTCGGCCAAGACTCCCCCTCCCCCCCGGTTGAATATCCTGCCAGCTCACATTGGGGGGGGGGGGGGAAAGAGAGAAAAAAAAAAGAATGAACCACACTGAAGGGGGGGGGGGGGGGGGGGAGAGGAGACAGAGAGAGACAGAATGAATGAACCAGACTGGGAGAGCACCGCTGATACAGATCAGCCATGATCTGACTGAATGGCAGAACAGGCTAGAGGGGCTGAATGGCCCCCTCCTGTTCCTATCCCAGCAATAGGCTGAAATGCGCAGAACCTGTGGACCAATCCAAACTGGCTTTCTTTTTAAATCAGTGAAAAACTGGAGAAAGGGGTCAAGCCAAATAAAGGAGGACCTCGTATTACAAAAGGTAGGTAATGTGAATCATAGAATTATCAGGGCCAGTGCGATCGCCTGGACTAGTTTCCATCATTAAAGGGGTCGGAATTTCCCAGATTTTTTCCCCTAGGTTGGCCTGGGTTTTTAATCTGTTTTCGCCTCTCCCAGGAGATCACATGGTGTGGGGTGGGGAGTGTATATATTGTGATACACAAGGTATCACGATTGTGTGGGACAGGCTGGATGGACCAGAGGATCTTTTCCTGACCCTCATTGTTCGTATGCTTGTATGTAAAACACATTCATTTCCTTTAAAGAGAAACTTTTGTACATAAACTGGTTTGGGTGGGTTATCAAAGTTCCACCATCTTGGAAGGGTGTCCCAATGAAATCACATGTACCTCTTGCAGCTTTTCCCAAACTGTTCTTGTGTGAAATAATAAACAGGCTTTTTGTAATCATACACATACACTTGAAGCACGCTGTCATATCACAGACCTTATTGTCAGAGGCAAAGTTAAATTAATAACGCCAGGTTGATCAATTCAAATGACAAGAACTGGGCTTTTGGTATTTGAGCTTATATTTTAGTAATTTCTGAATGGTCCGTTCAAAAAAAAACAGGTGAGTTGCAATCTTGGGACTAAACTCACTGGCTGCCCATTGATGCTACAAAGTCACACGCGACCCTTTCATTTCTAGGGCCTGGATTTGAATCCAGACAGATTAATGGATGAAGGTCTCGTCTCGCTGGTGGTAGTGAGGGTCCAACATTGAATGAACGCAGCAGTTTCAATCCAGCTCCTGGTGAGTGTGCACACCCAGCATTAAACTGCCAATTCAACACTACAGACAGGCCATAGGATGGCTGATGGGAGAAATGGGAAATTTCACACAGTTGCAATAAGGGGTGTTCTTTTGAATGGGAGCTGAGGCACACAGTTTCAGGAAAGTTGAGGGAGTATTACTCTACATACTCTGGTGTCAGCCGTTGCTCAGTGGGTATCACTCTTGCCTCAGAGTCAGAAGGTCCTGGGTTCAAGTCCCACTCCAGAGACTTGAGCCCATAATTCAGGCTGACACTCACGTGCAGCACTGGGGGAGCGCTGCACTGTTGGAGGGGCAGCACTGCGGGAGCGCTGCACTGTCGGAGGGGCAGCACTGGGGGAGCGCTGCACTGTCGGAGGGGCAGCACTGTCAGAAGTGCTGTCTTTCGGATGAGATGTTAAACCGAGGCCCCGTCTGCCGTCTCAGGTGGATCCCCGGCACTATTTCGAAGAGCAGGGGAGTTATCCCTGGTGTCCTGAATGAAAGTACTTCATTGGCTGTAAAGGGGTTTGGGACATCCTGAAGTCGTGAAAGGCGCTATATAAATTCACATCTTTCTTTCTTTTACATCTAACCTAGAAAGAAAAAACTTGCATTTACAGATGTCCTCTCATGTCCAGAGGATGTTCTAAATCTACACCCTCTGACCTGGGAGAGCTCCATATCGACAAAGTCAATTGGGATTTTCCTTACAGTGTTGTTCAATGTACTCCCGCCATTCATTTTCATTCATAAGAACATAAGAAATAGGAGCAAGAGTAGGCCATACGGTCCTTCGAGCCTGCTCTGCCATTCAATTTAGATCATGGCTGATCTTTGGCCTCAACTCCACTTTCCCACCCAATCCCCATATTCCTTGATTCCCCTAGAGTCCAGAAACCTATCCACCTCAGCCTTGAATATACTCAATGACTCAGCATCCACAGTCCTCTGGGGTAGAGAATTCCAAAGATTCACAACCCTCTGAGTGAAGAAATTCCTCCTCATCTCAGTCTTAAACGTCTGATCCCTATCCTGCGACTATGTCCTCCAGTGCTAAACTCGCCAGCCAGGGGAAACAACCTCTCAGCATCTAACCTGTCAAGCCCCCTCAGAATCTAATATGTTTCAACAAGATCACCTCTCATTCTTCTAAACTCCAGAGAATATAGGCCCATTCTACTCAATCTTTCCTTATAGGACAATCCACTCATCCCAGGAATCAATCTAGTAAACCTTCGTTGCAAGTATGACCTTCCTTAGGTAAGGAGTCCAAAATTGTACGTAGTACTCCAGGTGAGGTCTCACCAAAGTCACGTACAATTGCGGTAAGACTTCCTTACTCTTGTACTCCAACCCCCTTGCAATAAAGGCCAACATGCCATTTGCCTTCCCAATTGCTTACTGTACCTGCATACTAACTTTCTGTGTTTCTTGTATGAGGACACCCAGATCTCCCTGAACATCAACTTTTAATAGTTTCTCACCATTTAAAAAATATTCTGCTTTCTAATCTTCCTACAAAAGTGAATAACCTCACATTTCCCCACATTATACTCCATCTGCCACCTTCTTGCCCACTCATTTAATCTGTCTATATCCCTTTGCAGACACTGTGTCCTCTTCACGGCTTACTTTCCCACTTACCTTTGTATCGTCAGCAAACTTGCATATATTACACTCCGTCCCTTCATCTAAGTCATTAATATAGATTGTAAATAGCTGAGGACCAAGCACTGATCCTTGCGGCACCCCACTGGTTACAGCCTGCCAACCTGAGAATGACCCGTTTATCCCTACTCTCTGTTTTCTGTCCGTTAACCAATCCTCTATCCATGCTGATATATTACCCCCAACCCCATGAGCCCTTATCTTGTGTAACAACCTTTTATGTGGCACCTTGTCGAATGCCTTTTGGAAATCCAAATATACTACATTTACCCTACTAGTTACATCCTCAAAGTACTCTAATAAATTTGTTAAACTTGATTTCCTTTTCATAAAACCATGTTGACTTTGCCTAATCATATTATGATTTTAAGTGCCCTGTTACTACCTTATTAATAATGGATTCTAGCATTTTCCCGACAACTGATATTAGGCTAACTGGTCTGTAGCTCCCTGTTTTCTTTCTCCCCTCCCTTCTTGAATAGCAGGGTTACATTCGCTACCTTCCAACCCGCTGGGACTGTTCTAGAACCAGGGAATTCTGGAAGATCACAACCAATGCCTTTCACTATCTCTGCAGCCACCTCTTTTAGAAACCTCGGATGCAGGCCATCAGGACCAGGGGATTTGTCGGCTTTTAGTCCCATTAGTTTCTCTAGTACTTTTTCTCTATTGATATTAACTATTTTAAGTTCCTCACTCTCATTAACCCCTTGGTTCCCCACTATTTCTGGTATGCTTTTTGTGTCTTCTACTGTGAAGACAGATACAAAATATTTGTTTTAACATCTCTACCATTTCCTGATTCCCCATTATAATTTCTCCTGTCTCAGCCTCTAAGGTACCAACGTTTACTTTTGCTAATCTTTTCCTTCTTACATGCTTGTAGAAGCTCTTACAATCTGTTTTTATATTTCTTGCTAGTTTACTCTCATATTCTACTTCCTCTCTCTATCATTTTTTGGTCATCCTTTGCTGGTTTCTAAAACTCTCCCAATCCTCAGGCTTACTTATCTTCTTCGCAATATTATAAGCGATGTTGTGATTTAAACATTTGTTCCTGTGAAGTTGAATGTTTCAATGACCCCTACTAATCCCAACTATACAAACAACGGGGGCAGGTGTCAAGACAACCTTAAAAGGCAACTTGTGAAGTCTGAAAAGCATCTGGGCAGGTTACAGGTTGGAAAGAGATAATAAAAACAGATACTGACTGCCAAAGTTGGAAGCAAGGCGGCGAGGGCTTAATGGTTTTTAAATGCAAACTTGCATATTCTTGCTCGGAGGGGGCTTGCATTTTTGAAGCTACAAGACATTGTGTTCAGAGTAAGTTACCTTCTGAACAGATTTGGCACAATTACAGTAACAATCTGATCTTTGAGGCTTCTAGTCTATAATTTGGAATGGAGCTGGGGCTGAGCAAACAGGTGCTTTTTTTGTTTAGAGAGTATAAGGACTTTTACAAATGCTGCTACATAAAAAACACATTGGCATCAATTCCATGTCCCATTCAAAGTTACTCCCCCCCTGGTCTTTAGAACTGAAGTTGATTTTTAAAAAGAGGAACAGGAAAGGTTTATAACGAGCCCACCCTTTTTTAATAGATCCCATTCCCACCTAGCAGCCTTCTCGACATTTCCCTCAATCCTTTCCCTCTTGATCAGATTAGTTTGATTCAATAACCTTCTCATCTAACTTCAGTTCACTATCAGTGAAAAAGTTCCACCTGATTTCCCTTCTTAAACCCAACTTCCTCGTTTTAGCCGTCTGTTCCTGGGATCTTGATTCTCAACCACAGTGAACGATTGGTCCGGATCAAATAAAAATCTTCAAAACTCCTATTTGGATGCTTATCTTTCCAAAGAAGGAAAAACCCAGATTAATTGACCTTTCCTTGTCATTTAAACTTGCAAGGCTGCTCCCTGCTTTATTTCATTTCGGTCCCTGCTGGGCCTTGCGTTGTTTCCCACTGAGAAGGCAGCAGGAGTGCGTTTCAGCTGCATCGTGGCTAAGACCCAACAGCAATGTGTCATCAGTCTGCTACCGTTCATTCTCCAGTGCAAAACGTTCACTGGTCAGCCCACGGCAGCACTCTCACCTCGGAGCCAGAAAGTTATGGCTTCACACTTTTGGCTAAGCAGCACTTCTCTGGAGGCTGGGCTGGGCAGGGTTAGAGCGCTTTACTCCACGTCGAAGCCTGTGCCACGTCTAACCTGGACTGCTCGATGCCGACATTGGGAAATGGGGGAAGTGGTCCCACTCACCAATCATAAATATCCTACATTAAGTATAAAACCCACCAAACTGAAAATCCCGGCCCCTAGTGAGTTCTGCAGCCTTGTAAATATTGGTGTTATCCAGCTGAGGAACTAGTCCAAATACCGCAGCTAAACACACAATTTCACAACCACAGGCGTGGATTGAAGAGCAGATCAAGGAGTTTGGTGAGAGATGGTCACACTTCACCCAGAAAAAACAGCAAGAGTTTTATTGATTCGGGTATCTATTGTTGCATTTAAGGTGAAGCTAGGTAAGTACATGAGAGAGAAAGGAATAGAAGGTTATGCTGATAGGGTGAGATGAAGAGGGGAGGGAAGAGATGAGGGAAGAGGCTGTTGTGGAGCATAAACATCGGCATGGACCTGATGGGCCAAATGGCCTGTTTCTGTGCTGTAAATTCTATGTAATCTCACTATGTTAAAGCAGCAAAATTATTTGCAAAATACCCGATGCTGGAAATCTGAAAACAAAAACAGAAAAAGCCAGAAATATTCAGCAGGTCCAGCTGTGGAACAATGGATGTTTCAGGTCCATTCCGCAGGACTGGAGGATATTAATTGCAGATGAGCAGCACTTGAAAAGAACAAATCCCTATTTGCACCCGGTGTGCTCGATTTTAATTCTCAACTGCCAAATCACTTGAGCTCTTTTAAATGTATAAAAGGAAAGTCAAGGGTGAGAAATGAAAAGATAATCTCCCCAAAGTTCGGAAAACATATTTTATGGTAGAATATTGAAGCTGATTAACCAGAACCAGTCAGTAAATCTCTCTCCCCTCCCTCACCGCCTTCTTCCAACCCTAATAACAGACAACAGAAAAAGGCCACAATGGCCTAATGGGTGGCTCGCGACTCCCGGCGAGGTACTGGCCACACAGCCTCGCGACTCCCGGCGAGGTACTGGCCACACAGCCTCGCGACTCCCGGCGAGGTACTGGCCACACAGCCTCGCGACTCCCGGCGAGGTACTGGCCACACAGCCTCGCGACTCCCGGCGAGGTACTGGCCACACAGCCTCGCGACTCCCGGCGAGGTACTGGCCACACAGCCTCGCGACTCCCGGCGAGGTACTGGCCACACAGCCTCGCGACTCCCGGCGAGGTACTGGCCACACAGCCTCGCGACTCCCGGCGAGGTACTGGCCACACAGCCTCGCGACTCCCGGCGAGGTACTGGCCACACAGCCTCGCGACTCCCGGCGAGGTACTGGCCACACAGGATAGTAAGTCCCAGATTTGATTTGGTCTGTGTGGAGGTAGCTATGGTTTGGGGAGCTCCAATTAGTACCAGTGTCCCTGAACTGTTGGGGGGAGGGGGGAGTGGTAGAAAAGCAAGCTGCACCCCCACTCTTGACTGCTGTCAAGTGTCTCTAGTGCAAGCGTGGATATTGGGAGGGGCCAGGGCAGGCCTCACTTCATGCCCTCCATGTTCAAATGAACCGCTAGCTCAGTCTGTGCAGGCTCAAGCATTAAGTGCAGCCAATAGGCAAGATGTTCGCAGGCTGCCTCTAACCATGGACAAGTCAGTGTCTTCGGGAGTTGTGATGCGTTCTTTAGACTTTGTTAATTCAACGTATTTATCACAACATGTCAGCCACGGCTCAGTGGATAGTTCTCTTGCCTGAGTCAGAAGGTCCTGGTTTCAAGTCCGACTCCAGGGACTTGAGCACAAAATCCAGGCTGACACTCCAGTACAGTACTGAGGGAGTGCTGCACTGTCGGAGGTGCCGTCTTTCAGATGAGACGTTAAACCAAGGCCCCGTCTGCTCTCAGGTGGACATAAAAGATCTCATGGCACTATTCGAAGAAGAGCAGGGGCGTTCTCCCTGGTGTCCTGGCCAATATTTATTCCTCAACCTACATCACAAAAAACAGATTATCTAGTCATTATTTCATTGCTGTTTGTGGGATCTTGCTGTGCACAATTTGGCTGCTGCGTTTCCTACATTACAACAGTGACCACACTTCAAATGTACTTCATTGGCTCTAAAGCACTTTGGGATGTCCTGAGGTTGTAAAAGGCACCATATAAATGCAAGTCTTTCTTTTTTTTCTTTTTATCTGCCTTTGTCATATCCTTATATTTACAGTTTTTAAAATAGATTGCTTCGCTCTTCCTTTCCACCAACTACTCCCAACTCAGAACAGCATCCCCTCCTGCACCCGTCTGATAGTTTCCATTTTCCACATGAGCTGTCCTGCGGCTTCTTGGAGTGAGATAGGTTGCCAACTGGTGCCGCATTAGGAGCAGATGTGTGCTCTCCAACCCTTGCGAGGGGCCACACTGAGACGGCCCAAACTCATTTCACAAAGAACCCTTACAGTCAGCAGACAGAAGAGATTTTCATCCCATCGCGGGGGGAAAATAAATCAAAAGACAGATCCTCCTCCATCACACGGAGCTCCCGGTAGGGTATGTTGTCATAAAGAAGTATTTCTGTTACTAAGGAGAGGTCGCAGATGACGCAGCAAGGTCTTTCTGTACTTTGGCTGAAGTCCTTAAACGCTGCAGTGAGCAGATAGATTGTTATAAACACAAACATCCAGATTGTACATGGAGTACTTTGAGGTTACACTACTCCCGAGTGCACGTGGCCTCTAGTCCCTGCACCCCACTGATTATTTCCTCCTCATTGCCCACCCTCGGATCGTGGATCCAAGCCCATCTGAGCTCTCCAAGTTCCTCCAACTCAGGCCTCTTGTCCATCCTCCACTTCCTTTGCGCCACTATTGGCGGCCGTGCCTTCAGCTGCCTAAACCCTAAACTCTGGAATTCCCTCCCTAAATCTCTCCGCCTCTTCCTCCTCCTTTAAGATGCTCCTTAAAACCTACCTCTTTGGCCAAGCTTTTGGTTACCTATCCTAATATCTCATGCGGCTCGGTTTGATATCAAAATTTAATCTGATTACACTCCTGTGAAGCTCCTTGAGACGTTTTACTACGTTAATGCGTGATATAAATGCCAGTTGTTGATGAATACAGCAAAGCTTTCGTTTTGTTAGATGGAGGGGCTCAATTTGAATTTTACACAGAACTTGAAGATAACCAGGGGCAATCTAAAAAAGTCTCCAGCTGGCAGTGCAGACGGCACGAGTGAGCACTCGAGCAGTTTATAAACAGGCAACCAAACTACAAAATTACATTCCAGCCTCAAAATAACTCCAGATTATCAAGCTTTTATTCGGAATTGCGTAGTATGAAAATGGGGGAGGGGCAAAGGATTTTAATTAGTTTTTGGTGCCATATTGGTGTGCTTGGACCAACTTCAGCACTGCTGATGCTGAATGAATCATACTACTACATGCTGGGCGAGAGAGAGAGACAGACAAATGAAGGGAGGACAAACAGAAAGATTGTGAGAGGCGCAAAGAATTATGGAAACAAAGTAAAGGGATAGACATTTAAAAAAATCTTTGAGCAATACTGTGGTAGATCAGTTCGGATATACTGATTAGTCTTATTCATGGCTAATCAAATGTTCATTATCTACTCATTGAGCCCGCAGTAATTACATTAAAAGTTATCTCAGGATGGCAACCATCCTATCAAAATTTTGAACTTAATGAGCAATCAACATTTGATTGATGAGATTGCTGCCTTGTTTTCACACTCCACAACCACTTCTATTTAAAAAAGTGGAAGAAAGAAATGGAAGTAGTACTTCCAAGGCAGCAATCTCATTAAGAGGATCAGATAACATCATAAACCACAAAAAAAGTTTCTATTGTTTATAATAATCATCTGAAGCCTAAGACTCTTCACTGCCTGGAAACCTTTCAACATGCCTATTAGTTTTGCTAACATAGTCTGCATGAGAACACTTGATTTTTGCTAGCAGCAGTTGTTGTGTTGGATGTCACCGGGCCAGGACTCCAATGTACGATTATAACCTCACTGAAAGTTTATTACAATCTATAGTGGCAATGCTCGCGGGTAGTCCTAAACATGGAACACTCCTTCTGCCGTTTACCGCAGTCCGGCTGATACTTAAAGGGTTGCCCATCATCATATTAGCATTAATTATATATTATCATCATATATTACATGACTCATGAGGTACACCTATTACAAGTTACTGATATTGAACAATATAAGCCGCATAGGTATAATATCTGTAATACCCACCACTTCACAAAACTTGCTCAAGATTCAAGTAACTTCTATTGTTCTCTCTCCAAAACTTTTTATTCAGTACGCACTATGAAATATTATGTCCCTACCTCCCACTGCGGATTTGCAAAATTTGTTCTTGGTGATTGTTTATTCTTCCGTTCTCTGCCCCAAAAACTTTCTTTCTCAGTTATTTATATTATTATAAAGGATATATGCCGTGTTAGCGGTGGCTTAGTGGGTAGTGATCTCGCCTCTGAGTCAGAAGGTCGTGGGTTCAAGTCCCCCTCCAGAGACTTCAGCCCATAATCCAGGCTGACACTCCCAGTGCAGTACTGAGGGAGCGCTGCACTGTTGGAGGGTCAGTGCTGAGGGAGCGCTGCACCATCTTTCGGATGAGATGTTAAACCGAGGCCCCGTCTGCCCTCTCAGGTGGATGTAAAAGATCCCACCGTATTATTTCGAAGAAGAGCAGGGGAGTTCTCCCTGGTGTCCAGACCAATATTTATCCCTCAACCAACACCTAAAAACAGATTATCTGGTCATTATCTCATTTGTGGGATTTTGCTGTGTGAAAATTGGCTGCCGCATTTCCTACATTACAACACTGACTACACTTCAAAAAGTACTTCATTGGCTGTAAAGCACTTTGGGAAAAGCACTACAGAAATGCAAGTCTTTTTTTCCATGTTTTTCTCCTCATTACTTGCCATTGTTTTCTTACCAAAGCTGCCTGAACTCAGTGTTTGAAGTACTTCATAAACAGTCCTCTCTCCCCCTCCTGTCCCAGCACAAAATCTGTCTCTCTTGGCAGAAAAAAAAAATCCCCATACACCTTCAGCTCAGAAATGTTACTTAGCAGCTTAAACTATGTAGAATACTGGAAAAATTAAATATTTATGTTTGATGCATTTTTCTCTCCTGTCACTTGTACCTTGCCCAGGTGACATGTCACCATGCACTCTGGGTATTGTACTTTGGGACTTAGGGCTGTTTTTGTTAGAAGAGGAGATTACTGGATGATTTTGATGGAGATGTTTCAGGACTTGGGGTATTGGAGCAAACAGGCAGAAGTCATGGTCACACTGTACTATTCTATTCTGTCTTGAGATCTGTAGAGTTATGTTCTTACATTCATTCCACAATCCCAGTGAGCCATATTTCTCTGCATGATCTCAATGGTTTTCGGTCAGAAATGTGTTGATTATTTTCATATAATTGTACATCTCTTAGCACTTCTTCACACAAAGGGTAGTGGAAATCTGGAACTCTCTCCCCCAAAAAGGCTGTGGATGCTGAGGGTCAATTGGAGAGTTCAAAACTGAGATTGCTAGATTTTTGATGGCAAAGGGTATTAAGGGATACGGTAACCAAGGTGGGCAAGTTAAGATGCAGATCAGCCATGATATAACTGAATGGTGAAATGGGGCAGAGGGGCTGAATGGCCTAATCCTGTTCCTGTGTTCATCATAAGACACCTGTTGTAATAACATAAAAACAGAAAATGCTGGAAATATTCAGCAAGTCAGGCAGCATCTGTGGAGAAAGGAACAGATTTAATGTTTCAGGTCGAGAGGGTAACACTTTTTTTCTCCAAAGAGGCTGCCTGACTTGCTGAGCTTTTCCAGCATTTTCTGTTTTTATTTCAGATTTCCAGCATCCGCAGTATTTTGTAATAACTTTCTCCTCATTGTATAGACAATACCTCTCCCAACTCAACCAGGACTTGTAATTAAAGCAGAGAATCACTCAGTCCCAGTACAGACTAAAGGCACCTACCAACCGTTTAACAAAATGACACCACCCACAGTTGGCAGTTAACATAATAATTGCAATTAACACTATATTATTTGTATACACAAGTATGTGTTAGAAGTTGTTAGCACAAAGGCTACACAAGAAGTCAGCTGCAGTGTAGCTCAGTGCAGGAAACAGGCATGTGTTTAAATGCACCAACTAGTCCAATGGACCAGTCACATTCTTATCATAACTGGCTTCTGGTGAATGTACTGCAGATACAGAATAGAAAGGGTGTAGAATATGAATGAGAAAAGGCCACCCATAACAACAACAACTTGCATTTATATAGCACCTTTAACGTAGTAAAATGTTCCAAGGCGTTTCACGGGAGTGTAATCTAAATTTGACACCGAGCCACATAAAGAGCTTGGTCTAAGAGGTAGGTTTTCAGGGACATCTTAAAGGAGGAGAGAGAGGTAGAGAGGTTTAGGGAGGGAATTCCAGAGCTTAGGGAGTAGACAACTGAAGGCACAGCCACCAATGGTGGAGCGATGGAAAATGGTGACGCCCAAGAGGCCAAATTGAGGAACGCAGAGATCTCGGAGGGTTGCAGGGCTGGAGAAGGTTACAGAGATAGGGAGAGGTGAGGCCGTGGAGGGAGCCAACCTACAGCATTTGCAAACTACATGAGCATTACATTATCGCCTGGAATAGGATATGGGTTTGCACCCACAACTCTATATTTCAAGCTGCTGAGAGCTGGGCCAGACCATTCCTCTAGAGGGAGAGACAGTCTTAGAACAAGGAAAGTACACAGATATGGTGGTTATATTACTTGGCTAGCAATCCAGAGCCTGGAACAATAATCCAGAGAACGCAAGTTCAAATCCCACCGTGGGCTGTTTGAGAATTTGAATTCAGTTTATAAACAAACAATCTGGAAATAAAAAGCTGGTATTGGTAAAAGTGACCATGAAGCTGTCAGATTTTTGTAAAAACCCAACTGGTTCACTAATGTCCTTTAGGGAAAGAAACCTGCAGTCCTTACCGGGTCTGGGCCTATATGTGACTCCAGTCTCACACCAACGTGGTTGACTCTTAACTTAGTGGCCTAGCAAGTCACTCGGTTGCATCAAAACCGCTACCAGCGGTTTAAGGCGGCGGCCCACCATCACCTTCCCTGGACAACCAAGGATGGGCAATAACGCCCACATCCCCAGAATGAATTTTTTAAATAACCGTATACAGAACGATGGCGATCAGTTACTCTTGTACACAAATCACCCAAACTGGCCCAGGCTCCTCTTATACACTTGTAGCTCATGCTCGTCTCAATTATTATTCCACATCTTATACTCAGCTCTCAAAATGAAGCTACTGACCTCGGCAGCTGTTGCAATCTCTTGTCCCAAGGGCTTTCTCAATTTTGTTGCAATAAAGCTGAACAGGGTCTCGACACGTTGCTAATTTTCCACTATCAGGAGATCAATCAACCTCAAAAGAGATAGGTTGGGCTGCCGGGACAGAGGATATCCATCCACCAGAGGGTCCTTAAGGAGTTGAGACGGGAGCTGAGCGAATCCCTTGCCCGTATCTTTAAGCTAGATAAACACATAGAATCATAGAAAATTTAGGGCACAGAAGGATGCCATTCAACCCATGGTGTCCGCGCCGGCCGAAAGTGAGCCACCCAGCCTAATCCCACTTTCCAGCGCTTGGTCCGTAGCCATGTAGGTTACAGCACTTCAGATGCACATCCAGGTACTTTTTAAATGTGGGTTTTCTGCCTCTATCCCCCTTTCAGGCAGTGAGTTCCAGACCCCTACCACCCTCTGGGTGAAATGTTTTTTCCTCAACTCCCCTCTAATCCTTCTACCAATCACTTTAAATCTATGCCTCCTGGTTATTGACCCCTCCACTAAGGGAAATAGGTCCTTCCTATCCACTCTATCGAGGCTCCTCATAATTTTGAGCACCTCAATTAAATCACCCTCGGCCTCCTCTGTTCCAAAGAGAACAACCCCAGCCTATACAATCTTTCCTCATCTTTCCTGGCAACATCCTCGTAAATCTCCTCTGTACCCTCTCTAGTGCAATCATATCTTTCCTGTAATGTGGTGACCAGAACTGTACACAGTACTCAAGCTGCGGCCTAACCAATGTTTTATACAGTTCCAGCATAACCTCCCTGCTCTTATATTCTATGCCTCGGCTAATAAAGGAAAGTATCCCGTATGCCTTTTTAACCACCTTATCTACCTGTCCTGCTACCTTCGGGAATCTGTGGACATGCATTCCAAGGTCCCTCACTTCCTCTAAACCTTTCAGCATCCTTCCATTTATTGTGTACTCCCTTGCCTTGTTTGCCCTCCCCAAATGCATTACCTCATGCTTCTCCTGATTGAATTCCATTTGCCATTTTTCTGCCCACCTGACCAGTCCATTGATATCTTCCTGCAGTCTACAGCTTTCCTTCTCACTATCAACCACATGGCCAATTTTTGTATCATCTGCAAACTTTTTAATCATGCCCCCTAATTTAAGTCCAAATCATTAATATATATCACAAAAAGCAAGAGACCTAGTACTGAGCCCTGCGGAACCCCACTGGAAACAACCTTCCAGTCACAAAAACACCCATCGACCATTACTCTTTGCTTCCTGCCACTGAGCCAATTTTGGATCCAACTTGCCACTTTCCTATGGATCCCATGGGCTTGTACTTTTTTTGATCAATCTGCCATGTGGGACCTTGTCAAAAGTCTTGCTAAAATCCATGTAGATTACATCAAATGCACCACCCTCATCGACCCTCCTTGTTACCGCCTCAAAAAATTCAATCAAGTTAGTCAGACACGACCGTCCCTTCACAAATCCATGCTGACTGTCCTTGATTAACCTGTGCCTTTTTAAGTGACGGTTTATCCTGAATCTCAGAATTGATTCCAATAATTTGCCCACCACCGAGGTTAGAATGACTGGCCTGTAAATACTTGGTCTATCCCTTTCTCCCTTTTTAAACAATAGTACTATGTTAGCAGTCCTCTAATTCTCTGGCACCACGCCCGTTTCTAGTGAGGATTGGAAAATGGTGGTGAGAGCCTCCGCTATTTCCTCCCTTGTTGCTTTTAACAACCTGGGATACATTTCATCTGGGCCTGGTGATTTATCTACTTTCAAAGATGCGAATCCCCTTAATACTTCCTCTCTCACTAAGTTTATCCCATCCAATATTTCACACTCCTCCTCAGCTACAATGTCTGCATCGTCCCTCTCTTTTGTGAGGACAGAGGCAAAGTATTCATGATCGAAGTGGGGGGGGGGGGAAATTAATAGAATTCTGGGGGCGGGGGGAGAAAAAAAAAAAAAAATCGGTGTTAGCACCTTTGCTATTTTCACAATGATCTAGATGTAGGTGCTGGGAGAATGATCTTTCAAGTTTGTGGATGGGGCCGCGGCGGATGCGAGTGTCAGGACTATAGTGGATGCTCAACCAAAGGACACGGATTTAAGGTAATTGGCAAAAGAACCAATGGGGTGACAATGAGGAAATATTTTTTTACGCAGCGAGTTGTTGTGATCTGGAATGCACTGCCTGAAAGGGTGATGGAAGCAGATTCAATAGTAACTTTCAAAAGGGAATTGGGTAAATACTTGAAGGGAAAAAAATTACAGGGCTATGGGGAAAGAGCAGGGGAATGGGACTAATTGAATAAACAGCTCTTTCAAAGAGCCGGCACAGGCACGATGGGCCAAATGGCCTCCTCTGTGCTGTACCTACTATGTTGCTACAGGCAGATCTAGATGTGCTGGGAGAATTGGATCCATGTTTGGCAAATAACTTAGGAAAATGTAGTGTCATGCACAAGGGCAGGTTAAATGCTAAACATACATACACACACCCTACATGGAACAGAATTAAAGCCAGTGGTGAAAGAAAGAGAAATAATGTTTTTTAAAAATAATGGCCAGTTAGGAGCCTCAGAGAATGGTTCTAAAATGTTTCCGTGTAGGGAACTCCACACAAATATTGATACGCTCCAAGGACCCTGCTGTAACGTCCAAAAGACAGTGTCAACTGCATAAAGGAACACAATGCTATTACAGGAAACATTGCTATTAGTCTAACAACATTTACAGCAACAGATACAGTGAGTCAACAAATACGCAAATCTGACGACCTCAGCAACCCTGGGATTCATAGGAACAGGAGGAGGCCAGTTAGCCCCTGGAGCCTGTTCCGCCGTTCAATTGGATTATGGCTGATCTACCCTCAACTCCATCTACCCGCCCTGGTTCAATGTCCCTTGATTCCCTTACCGAACAAAAATCTATCAATCGCAATCTTGAAAGCTCCAACTGACCCCCAGCACCCACAGCCTTTTGAGGGAGAATGTTCCAGATTTCCACTATCCTTTCTGTGAAGAAGTGCTTCCTGATTTCACTCCTGAATGGCCTGGCTGTAATTTTAAGATTGTGCCCCTTGTTCTGGATTACTTCACCTGAGGAAGTAGTTTACCTGTATCTACCCTATCGAATCCCTTTATCATTTTAAATACCTCGATTAGATCACCTTCTAAACTCAAGGGAATACAAGCTAAGTTAATGCAAATTGTCCTCACAATTTAATCCTTTATCATTCTGGTGAATCTGCGCTGCACCCCTTCCAAAGCCAACATATCCTTCCTGAGGTAAGGTGCCAGAACCGAACACAAGACTCCAGATTGGGTCTGACCTAGGCTCTCTACAACTGAAATATAATGTCCTCATTTTTGTATTCCAGCCCCTTGTGATAAACATTCCATTAGCCTTTTTGATCACTTTTTTTACCTGTGCACTAGTCTTTAGTGATGTGTAAATGAACACCAAAATCTCTTTCCTCCTCCACAGCTCCTAGTCTCTCGCCATTAAGAAAATATTCCGAATTGTCTTCATTCAAGGATCCTCTTTTGAAAACCTATGACTAAGATAAAGTGTGCTTCGTATATTGTATGGCAATAAAGCCAACCTTAACATTAATTTAGTAACATTAACATCCTATTACGTGAAGCACATAAATTATTTTCCTGAAGTAAAATATTAAAAGAGACTGGCACAGAGGATGGACAATATTCTGGAGTCGTTGATACACCCAAGGGTTTGCGACTATTAAACGAGCATTGAAGTTGTATCAAGTGAATTAAGAATTATCAGGTCAATCTGGCTGCGTCCTTCAACGAACTAGACCTTCCAGGGTTCCCTAGAACAGTGCAGGCAGAATCCATCACCGTAAATTAGTCACATTTCAGGCTGCCATTTGGAGCCACTAGCCATTTTATTCCAGGGTTTTTGCAGCTTTGAAATATCAGCTAACTGGAGTCAAAAAGAGAACTCTCCGTTACTGCTGACACACAGACTTGTGCACTGACCAATCAAACCTAACTACCCTCTGTTGAATTTGCTCAGAGATTCCAGCTAATTAGCATGTTGTCATGTCACGTGACACTACCCGTAATACATTAAAGATCTTATGTCTGAGTGCACTTCCTGTCAACTTTTCTAATTATACAGTTCTATGCCCATATTTGTAATGAAAATTACCTATGTAAACTTGTCACGTTGTAATTATGCCCTCTTGCCAGTGGTGGCGTTGTATTTTGTGACTCATTTTGCATCTCCCAGCTACTCAGTCTTCACCTCAGAGAAACTCTGATGCTTCAAGCAACATAGCTGGTCTGCTCCCCAAACTGCTGTACAATTTGCTGTTAACTATAAATAATAATCTAAATTCAAAGCATTAAATAAAACTAACAGAACCTATGACTTCAAAATTAGCACCCTGGTCTAATTATTCGCTGCCCTCTAACCTCACTTCACCTGAAGACAACAATTGGTCTTGACTCCACGTGTACGATGATACTAGAGATTGACTAGGAGCAGCTAATTACAATCAATATCTTCACTGGAGACATTTTGTATAATGTAAACAACAACAACTTGCATTTATATAGCGCTTTTAATGTAGTAAAACATCCCAAGGTGCCTCACAAGAGCGTTATCAGACAAAAATCGATACTGAGTCACATAAGGAGATATCAGGACAGGTGACCAAAAGACTGAAAAAGAGGTAGGTTTTAAGGACCGTCTTAAAAGGAGGAGAGGGGGCTAGCGACTCGGAGAGGTTTAGGGAGGGAATTCCAAAGCTTAGGGTCTAGGCAGCTGAAGGTACGGCCGCCAATGGTGGAGTGATGAAAATCGGGGATGGGCAAGAGGCCAGAATTAGAGGAGCACAGAGATCTCGGAGGGTTGTAGGGCTGGAGGAGGTTACAGGGATAGGGAGGGGCGAGACCATGGAGGGATCTGAAAACAAGGATGAGAATTTTAAAATCGAGGCGTTGCTGGACCAGCAGCCAACGTAGGTCAGCGAGCACAGGGGTAATGGGGGAATGGGACTTGGTCTCTGTACAATTTTCAAATAGTTTATTTTAAAAATTCAGTTTGATCAGTTGCTGACGTGGATGGCAGCAAAGAAATATAAATGAGGTGGCACGAAGATTGACATAAAAAGGTATTTCCCACCCCTCATCACCCAGACCCCTCAGACTGCTGAAAGCACATAGTTCACAGCAGTGTACACGAGTGGCTGCTCTTCTTTCTGGCCATGGGTAGGTGTGAGCTCCATCTGTCCATCCATTTATACAGCCCAGTTGTTCCACTTTTACATTGCTGACCTGAAGGGACTGCCCCCAACATCTGGCAAGTTCCAAAGACAGAAAGTTTCCATCAGCATGCATGCAGGAGAGGTCATCTTTAGAGAGAAAATCCCAGAGCTGTGATGCCTCCTGATGGGAGGTTGCAGGGGTGGAACAGAGCGGGGCTATGAAGGAATATGGACATGAAGATTTGAAAGTCAATATGAGTACAACTGCACTAGGGAGAAGTACTGGTGGCGACTGGTAGTAATCACTTTTAAAAAAAGACTTGCATTTATACAGCCTCTTTCATTACCTCAGGATGTCCCTAAGTGCTTTACAGCCAATGAAGTACTTTTGAAGTGCTGTAATGTAGGGAAAGGCAGCAGCCAATTGGAGCACAGCAAGATCCCACAAGCAATGTGATGATTATCAGATAATCTAAGAACATAAGAACATAAGAAATAGGAGCAGGAGTAGGCCAATCGGCCCCTCGAGCCTGCTCCGCCATTCAATAAGATCATGGCTAATCTGTGTTAGTGATGTTGGTTGAGGGATAAATATTGACCAGGACACAGGGAGAATTCTCCTGTTCTTCTACGAATAGTGAGGGCAGGCAGGGCCTCGAATTAACATCTCATCTGAAAGACGGCACCTCCGACAATGCAGTATTCCCTCAGTGCTGCACTGGAGTTGTCATCCTGGATTTTGTGCTCAAGTCCCTGGAGCGAGGTTTGAACACACAGCCTTCTGACTCAGAGGCGAGAGAGCCTCCCACTGAGCCACCGGGAACGGTCACAGGCAGCAGTCACAGGCAGTAATGAGAGCCAAATATTACACAAGAAGCATACTGACCAAAGATTGAAGTCCCAATTGGCATTAAAATATTTGGAAGTCTGAGGTCAGTCATGCTGCAGAAGTGAAAATTGCAAGCGTTGTGCAAATCTCATTATACATGCTCAGATAGCAAACAGTATATGCAGGAAGGAAATTGAAGGTGCTAATCACTAGCTCAAAACACACTGTTCTCATGTTTAAATACTAAACCAGCAAATAACCAGAGGTCACTGCATGCAACAGATTGGGGGAGGGGATGTGCTTGACAGCCATAAAACCATTAAATCCTTGGGAAATTATGGTTTGGGCAGGAGAGTTTCTGGTTATCGGGAACTAGAGGACAGTGCTGAACTTGTGATAAGTACCGGCATATTCAGATATTTCATGATTTGCATGATGTTGCATCAAAATGAGCAACACACAAGAGCATAACAAGGTATCTAATGACAAACAGATATATGATCTGCCCAAACACGTGACCTCTACCACCTAGAAGGACAAGGGCAATAGGCACACAGGAACATCACCTGCACGTTCCCCTCTAAGTCACACACCATCCCGATTCGGAAAGGAAGATGGAAGTGGTTGTTGGGGGCCAATCATCTCAGCTCCAGGACATTGCTGCAGGAGTTCATCAGGGCAGTGTCCTAGGCCCAACCAT
This sequence comes from Heptranchias perlo, assembly GCF_035084215.1. Classification (NCBI taxonomy): domain Eukaryota; kingdom Metazoa; phylum Chordata; class Chondrichthyes; order Hexanchiformes; family Hexanchidae; genus Heptranchias; species Heptranchias perlo. Next base: position 25,295,357 of record NC_090329.1, read on the forward strand.
CTTCAGCTGCTTCATCAATGACCTTCCCTCCATCATAAGGTCAGAAATGGGGATGTTTGCTGATGATTGCACAGTGTTCAGTTCCATTCGCAATCCCTCAGATAATGAAGTAGTCCGTGTCCGCATGCAGCAAGACTTGGACAACATCCAGGCTTGGGCTCATAAGTGCCAGGCAATGACCATCTCCAACAAGAGAGAATCTAACCACCTCCCCATGACATTCAATGGCGTTACCATCGCCAAATCCCCCACCATCAACATCCTGGGGGTCACCATTGACCAGAAACTTAACTGGACCAACCACATAAATACTGTGGCTGCAAGAGCAGGTCAGAGGCTGGGTATTCTGCAGCGAGTGACTCACCTCCTGACTCCCCATAGCCTTTCCACCATCTACAAGGCACAAGTCAGGAGTGTGATAGAATACTCTCCACTTGCCTGGATGAGTGCAGCTCCAACAACACTCAAGAAGCTCGACACCATCCAGGACAAAGCAGCCCGCTTGATTGGCACCCCTTCCACCACCCTAAACATTCACTTCCTCCACCACCGGCGCACAGTGTACCATCCACAGGATGCACTGCAGCAACTCGCCAAGGCTTCTTCGACAGTACCTCCCAAACCCGCGACCTCTACCACCTAGAAAGACAAGGGCAGCAGGCACATGGGAACACCACCACCTGCTCATTCCCTTCCGAGCCACACACCATCCCGACATGGAAATATATCGCCGTTCCTTCATAGTCACGGTCAAAATCCTGGAACTCCCTACCTATCAGCACTGTGGGAGAACCTTCACCACACGGACTGCAGCGGTTCAAGGAGGCGGCTCACAACCACCTTCTCAAGGGCAATTAGGGATGGGCAATAAATGCTGGCCTTGCCAGCGAGGCCCACATCCCATGAATGAATTTTTAAAAATCTGCCCTATTCCTGGAACAAGGACATCCCAAATCGGATGAGCTGAAACTCAACAGCACAAGCTACAGCACCAACTATCTTTCTCCAGATCTGATCAGGAATAAGCAGTGACACACACACTACTGGGGATTCTGATACTAATGTTGAGGAGGAAACACAAGGAACTGAAACTGAACATTGATGAAAAGACACCAATGGTGAAGGATGGTGAGGGGGTGTCTGATGCCGGGCAGGGTGCAGCAAGCTGAACTGCATGTTGATGGAACTTCAGTGGGCTGGCTTTAACATGGAAGCTGCCACAGCCCAACCCTCCACTGAAGAGTCACTTGCCCCTGACCCAACAGTGGGAGATGGCCTGTGCCTCGTTGAGTCCAACTCCCAGGTCTGCACTGTCATGGAGGAACTGTTATCTGCACTCCAGATTGTCATTGAGGCTATGGCACCTGCACTCATAGCCCTAGTTACAGAGCTCATAGGCACAGTGCAAGTCTCTCTCATAAACGCAGTGTCAGCTGTGGGTCTGCGGGTAGCATTCACTCGCCTCTGAGCCAGGAGGTTGTGCGTTCAAGTCCCACTCCAGAGACTTGAGCTCCATAATCTAGGCCGATACTTTATTGCAGTACTGAGGGATTGCGACACTGTCGGAGGTGCCGTTTTTCGGATGAGAAGTTAAACCGACGCCCCATCTGCTCTCTCAGATGGATGTAAAAGATCCCACTGCATTATTGCAAAGAAGAGCAGGGGAGCTCTCCTGGTGTCCTGGCCAATATTTATCCCACAACCAACATCACAAACAGATTATCTGGTCATTATCTCATTGCTGTTTGTGGGATCTTGCTGTGCTGCGTTTTCTACATTACAACAGTGACTGCACTTCAAAATTACTTCATTGGCTGTGAAGAGCTTTGGGGCATCCTGAGTTCGTGAAAGGCGCTGCATAAATCCAAGTCTTTTCTGTATAAATGATCCCACTACTTTTAGATGCTTTTGGGAGTTCTTAACTCCAAGGGAGCAGTGGCAGCTGGTCTTCAAGTCTCGGAGAATGGTTGCGGCCAACCACGTGGTAGGGATTCCAAGACCAGCGTCCTTGTCTCCGATCAGTGGGCACGGTGAGATTACCGGCAGTAACGGCAATGCACGCAATAACACAAAAGCAGCCGCTTGGCACCCACGGCAGTGGTAGTTCCGTGCCCCCACACAGCCCTGAACAAGTCACACTAAACACTGCCTCCAAAATCCACGAGCCTACAGCAATTACATATAGTATACAGCACAGAAACAAGCCATCCGGCTCAACTGATCTATGACGGTATTTAAGCTCCACACAAGCCTCCTCCCACCCCGCTTCACCTCACCCTATCAGCATATTCTTCTCTTCCATTCTCCCTCGTGTTTATCTAGCTTCCTCTTAAATGCATTCCAGCAAAATGTGCCTGACAGTAATGTGTGCGCACTAGTCACCAACAGGCCTTTTGTGTCCCGTGCAACTCTCCAGCTGGCTGTGCAGTCAACCCCCTCCTGGCACCCTCAGCGAGGGCAGCGCGCAGTGCTGGTGCACATCAGACAGCAAAACGCAGACTCTGAGCGCACAGGGAGAAAATACACCCGCAAAAACACATACGCCCCGTGCTTAAAATATTAACTGTCACCATATCTTGCAGTCTGTCATTCTGTTAATGCACAAAGAACTTCAGAGACATCCCCTATAGGTATCCCATGACACCAAGGTTGAGAGCAGTGGTGACCCTCACTATCGCTATTGGTGCCTGGGAGATGACTGATCGTCTTTATGGACCAAGTGGCCCTGGCTCACAGCCTAGGTCTCCTCGTGCACTGCTCCTTCACCGTACCTAGGTAACAGATTGTTTGGGTACACCTAGTGCAAGTTGTATACTTCCTGTGGTTTCTGCACTCCCAGATTGTCCTCTCTTCATCCTGATATATATTATATTGTATTATATAGAATTTACAGCATAGAAACAGGCCATTCATAAGAACTTAAGATATAGGAGCAGGAGTAGGCCATACGGCCCCTCAAACCTGCTCCGCCATTCAATCAGATCATGGCTGATCCTCAACCTCAACTCCACTTTCCTGCCCAATCCCCATATCCCTTGATTCTCCTAGAGTCCAAAAATCTATCGAACTCAGCCTTGAATATACTCAACGACTGAGCATCCACAGCCCTCTGGGGTAGAGAATTCCAAAGATTCACAACCCTCTGAGTGAAGAAATGCCTCCTCATCTCTGTCTTAAATGGCTGACTCCTTATCCTGAGACTATGCCCCCTAGTTTTAGATTCTCCAGGAAATAACTTCTCAGCCTCTACCCTGTCAAGCCCCCTCAGAATCTTATATATTTTAATGAGATCCCATCTCATTCTTCTAAACTCCAGAGAGTATAGGCGCATTCTACTCAATCCCTCCTCAGAGGACAACCCTCTCATCCCAGGAATTAATCTAATGAACCTTCATTGCACTGCCTCTAAGGCAAGTATATCCTTCCTTAGATAAGGAGATCAAAATTTATATTAGTGACTTGGATGAAGAGACCAAGTGTAACTGTACAAGGTACTCCAGGTGAGGTCTCACCAAAGCCCTGTACAATTGCAGTACGACTTCCTTACTCTTGTACTCCAACCCCCTTGCAATAAAGGCCAACATGCCATTTGCCTTCCCAATTGCTTGCTGTACCTGCATGCTAACTTTTTGTGTTTCTTGTACCAGGACACCCAAGTCTCTTTGGTCTCCAACATTTAATAGTTTCTCACCATTTAAAAAAAATTCTGTTTTTCTATTCTTCCTACCAAAGTGAATAACCTCACATTTCCCCACATTATATTTCATCTGCCACCTTCTTGCCCACTCATTTAATCCCTTTGCAGACTCTGTGTCCTCGTCGCAGCTTACTTTCCTTTGTATACCTTTGTATCATCAGCAAATTTGGATACATTACACTTGGTCCCTTCATCCAAGTCACTAATATAAATTGTAAATAGCTGAGGCCCAAGCACCGATCCTTGCGGCACCCCACTAGTTACAGCCCGTCAATCTGAGAATGACTCGTTTATCCCTACTCTCTGCTTTCTGTCCGTTAACCAATCCTCTATCCATGCTAATATGTTACCGCCAACTCCATGAGCCCTTACCTTGCATAACAACCTTTTATGTGGCACCTTATCGAATGCCTTTTGAAAATCCAAATATACTACATCCACTGGTTCCCCTTTATCTATGCTGCTAGTTACAGTCTCAAAAAACTCTAAGAAATTTGTCAAACAGGATTTCCCTTTTATAAAACCATGCTGACTCTGCCTAATCATATTATGATGTTCTAAGTGCCCTGTTATCACTTCCTTAATAATAGATTTGGCCCAATTGGTCTATGCCAACGTTCATGCTCCACACCACTCCAACCCTACTTCATCTCACCCTATCACCATAACCTTCTATTCCTTTCTCCCTCATGTACTTATCTAACTTCCCCTTAAATGCATCCACACTATTCGCCTCAACCACTCCATGTGGTAGCAAGTTCCACATTCTCACCACTCTTTTGGTAAATAAGTTTCTCCTGATTTTTCTATTGGATTTATTAATGATTTTTTTATATTTATGGCTCTTAGTTTTAGTCTTCCCCACAAATGGAGACACATCTTCCCTATATGTCTACCCTGTCAAACCCCTTCATAATTTTAAAGACCTCCATCAGATCACCTTTCAGTCTTCTCTTTTCCAGAGAAAAAAAAAGTCCCAACTTGTTCAATCTTTCCTGATAGTTGTACCCTCTCAGTTCTGGTATCATCCTTGTAAATCTTTTTTGCACCTTCTCCAGTGCCTCTATGTCCTTTTTGTAATATAGAGATCAGAACTGTGACAGTACTCCAAGTTTGGTATATTATCTATGTATCACTACACACATGTGCTGACAAAAATAAACCCCTATGTGTTATCCACCTCTGTCACTGCTGGGCTGATGGGTTAAGTGATCCAGTTCATTCAACTCACTGATTCCAGGGTTTGACATTGAGTAAAATATTTATGTTGCCATTAGATTGTGGAGCTATGGAATGCTGCACGTTCATCAGCAATGACCTTAACCAGCAAAAAAACCACTCCCTCCCACGAGGTCATGCTCCTTAGTTCATATTTGGAGGCGGGGGAAAGGCATACTGAGCAATGCTGAACTGGGCCATCAGCAGCTTCTGATAGAACGTTCAGCACAGAAACAGGCCATTCCGCCCAACTTGTCTGTGCTGATGTTCATGCTCCACACCAGCCTCCTCCCTCCCTACTTCATCTCACCCTATCACTATATCCTTCTATTCCTCATGTACTTTTCTAGCTTCCCTTTAAATGCATCTATGCTATTCACCTCAACTACTCCTTCTGGTAGCAAGTTCCACATTCTCACCACTCTCTGGGTAAAGAAGTTTCTCCTGAATTCCTTATTGGATTTATTAGTGACTATCTTATATTTATGGCCCCTAGTCCTGGTCGCCCCAGCAAGTAGACACATCTCCACCTCTACCAGCACCATGTCACTCCCATCGACCATATCGCCACAGTTAGCTAACGAGATACCACAGCCCTGAAGTGATCATATACCCAAACGAAAGAATCAGTTAATAAAGGAAATCACCGATCACTGGGTTCGTCTGCCTGCGGGCACGATCTACACTTAAAACTTACATTAAAAACATCGCCATTAACGCAAACCGATTCTGTAAAACAATCCAATAAGTGATTTCGCCACAATTCACGCTGCAGTTTAAAAAATAAATAAGCACGGATTCCGAGTTTACCTCAAAATCAGAATGGCCAGGCCCGGAACGGTTAGTGTTAAAGAACATGACAAGAGATCGGGTGCATTTTACAGCGAACAGCGAGGGAATGGAGCGTGACCGTGTCCCGGGAGCCGGCTCGCTACAGCAGCAAACCCTCGGCGCAACATTGTATCAAACACTGTATCCGATAATGTATCCGATATATAGCAGCAAAAGGACCCGATGTAACGACTTCCACCCCCTGCTCACAGCCCCGACTGTTTCCCCACACAGGCCCGTACCTGGTCACCAGTACACGGGACTCACTCAAACACGCAGCCCGGCTTCAACACAAAAACGTTAGATATAGAAAAAGAAAATGACTTACGTGCTGCTTCTTTAAAGGCGTCAGATCTTTATTTTTCCCCCCTTATATGTAACCCTTGTTTTTTGACTGTAGATGCAAAATTGAAGCTGATTTTTTGGGAAAAAAACCCAACCGATAGGAAGCGACGGGGGACTGAATGAGGAATCGGCGCTAAACACTCCCTCTCAGCCCCGCCGCATTGTACAAACAGCCGACAGGAGCATTGTGGGAACCACGGCCCACTGGACCAACAACTACCGGCCGCCTCCTGCTGTCCAAACTAGGAACACCAACCCGGCACAGGCTCACCCCCAGATGATGCGCCCGCCCTTATACAGCACTCCAGCCCAGGACTATTACAGAGAATTACATAGAATGTACAGCACAGAGACAGGCCATAGGTCCACATCAGCCTCCTCTCACCCCTCTTCATCTAACCATATCAGCATATCCTTCTATTCTTTTCTCCCTCATGTACTTATGTAGCTTCGGTCAGAACTGGAAGATGTTAAAGATTTAACTATTTTTAAGCAAGTACAGAGCCAGGCAAAGGGGGAGAAGAAGGGAAGGGGAGGGGTTGAGGGTTAAATATTGGCCAGGACACTGCGGAGAACTTCCACTGGGGAGAACTTCCCTCTGATCTTTTTCGAATAGTGCAATGGGATCTTTTACGTCTCATCCAACTTCTTCCAGTTCTGACAAAAGGTCGTTAACCTGAAACATTAACTCATTCTTTCTCCACAGATGCTGCCTGACTTGCTGAGTATTTCCAGCATTTTCTGTTTTTATTTCAGATTTGCAGCATCCACTGTATTTTGCTTTTGAGGTTAGTCAGCATGTGTTCTCCCTGTGGTATCACTGGCAAGGCTGACATTTACTGGCCATCCCTAGTTGTCCTGAACTGAGTGGCCCAGCACTGCAGGGGGAAGTTAAGAGTCAACCATGTTGGTGGGGGACTACAGTCACTTATAGGCCCAGATCAGGTAAGGACAGTAGGTTTCCTTTCCTAATGGACATTATTGAACCAGTTGGGTTTTTACAACAATCCGACAGCTTGGCCACTTTTACTGAAAACAGCTTTTTATAAACTGAATACAAATTCTCAAACTGCCATGGTGGGATTTAAACTCATGTTTTCTGGAGTACATCCAGGACTCTGGATTACTAGTCCAGTAATTTAACCACTATCCACTTAACATTTCAGCTGTGGACCCTTCTTCAAATACATTAAGGACGTACATTTATCTCATTACTGTTTGTGGGATCTTGCTGTGTGCACATTGGCTGCCACGTTTCCTACATTACAACGGTGACTACACTTAAAAAGTATTTCAATGGCTGTAAAACACTTTGGAACACCCTGAGATTGTGAAAAGCGTGATATAAATGCAAGTCTTTCATTTCTTATATAAATGCAAATCCTTTCCTTTAAATTGAGGCTGTTAATTAGTCAGTGTTGCTAACTTCCAGAAATGAATTGCTGTGAAATTAATAGGGCAGGATAGAAACAAACCACAAATACTCTTCAGTCATCCTCAGCCCGTCACCCCCGTCCTCCCCCCACCCCAACACAGTGTTCAGTATCAGGACAGAGGTGTTTTGACATCCGTTACTGAGTAAAGCCACTGAAAAATGTAGAAAAAAAGATCATCCAAAAAATGCAGTTATAACACAAGGCACAGCAAAGGGAAAACATTCTGCATTGCATTAGATAATACAGCAGTTATTGAATCAATTGTGGAAATGATAGTACTGAAAAGAAAAATAAATTGTCATTGAATGTGGCTGTAGAGAATGTGTGTGATATATGAAACAGGGGAAATAAAAACAATCTAAAAATATATTCTGAGCACCCTTCTTATGCATTCCCTGAATGTGATTAATAAAGATGATGTGGAGATGCCGGTGATGGACTGGGGTGGACAAATGTAAGGAATCTTACAACACCAGGTTATAGTCCAACAATTTTATTTTAAAATCACTAGCTTTCGGAGATTATCCCCTTCGTCAGGTGAACCTGATGGTTGAGATCGTGGGTTTGGAAGGTGCTGTCGAAGAAGCCTTGGCGAGTTGCTGCAGTGCATCTTGTAGATGGTACACACTGCAGCCACAGTACGCCAGTGGTGGAGGGAGTGAATGTTTAAGGTGATAGATGGGGTGCCAATCAAGCGGGCTGCTTTGTCCTGGATGCTGTCGAGCTTCTTGACCACTGTTGGAGTTGCACTCATCCAGACTTGTGCCTTGTAGATGGTGGAAAGGCTTTGGGGAGTCAGGAGGTGAGTCACTCGCCGCAGAATACCCAGTCTCTGACCTGCTCTTGTAGGGGAACCTGACGAAGGGGATAATCTCCGAAAGCTGGTGATTAATAAAGTTTGATTCAGTAGCATTTGATTATGATGAATTCCAGCTATCTTTAACAAGCTTCTGATAAGTCTTTGAATTAGCTATTGGGATAATTGATCATACCTTCTGTATTTTCCTTTGAATAAATTATTCATTGCAACCATTACCATGCTGATATTTTAGGCTGATGCTGATTAATCTTTATCCGATTTCCCTTTTCCCGTTTTCCTGATGGCACCAATTGCTCCTGCCGTGCCGGCTGTCCTGTTCTACCTTGCCCAGCTGATATAATGGCCTCTTCCTATTCTTAAAAATTCTTATGGTCTTAAGTATATCAACTCCAGGTCACGCACTAACCTGACTTGCATGTATATCACCATTCCTTCATCGTCACTGGGTCAAAATCCTGGAATTCCTGACCTACCAGCACTGTGGGAGCACCTTCAACCTATGGACTGCAGTGGTTCAAGGAGAAGGCGGCTCACCACCACCTTCTCAAGGCATCTAGGGATGGGCAATAAATGCCGGCGATGCCAGCATCGCCTACATCCCAGGAACAAATTAAAAGAAGCTCTTCCTAAGGTTTTTTGGTGTGGCGAGCAGTGTAAAATGACATTGGGGTTTAGGGGTAAAGGGTCAATAGTAATTCTGTTTGAATAGTCAGTGAAGACAAAAATATAATGCTACTTGTACAATGTTTATCTGCAGCATCAAAAGTAATAACACAAAGGATTACATAGACTTTGCAGCACAGAAACAGGCCATTCGGCCCAACTGATTTATGCTCCACACGGGCCTCTTCCCTCCCTACTTCATCTAACCCTATCACCATATCCTTCTATTCCTTTCTCCCTCATGTATTTACTAGCTTCTCCTTGAAGGTAGCTATGCTATTCGCCCCAACTACTCCATGTGGTAACACAAATGTATCATATGTATTATAATTGATACATATTAATGACTTGGACTTGGGTGTTTTTTAAAATTCATTAATGGGATCTGGGCATCGCTGGCAAGGCCAGCATTTATTGCCCATCCCTAATTACCCTTGAGAAGGTGGTGGTGAGCCACCTTCTTGAACCGCTGCAGTCCGTGTGATGAAGGTCCTCCCACAGTGCTGTTAGGTAGGAAGTTCCAGGATCTTGACCCAGCAACAATGAAGGAATGGCGATATATTTCCAAGTCAGGATGGTGTGTGACTTGGAGGGGAACATGCAGGTGATAGTGTTCCCATGCACCTGCTGCCCTTGTCCTTCTAGATGGTTGAGATCGCGGGTTTGGAAGGTGCTGTCGAAGAAGCCTTGGCGAGTTGCTGCAGTGCATCTTGTAGATGGTACACACTGCAGCCACAGTACGCCAGTGGTGGAGGGAGTGAATGTTTAAGGTGATGAATGGGGTGCCAATCAAGCGGGCTGCTTTGTCCTGGATGCTGTCGAGCTTCTTGAGCGTTGTTGGTGTTGCACTCATCCAGACTTGTGCCTTGTAGATGGTGGAAAGGCTTTGGGGAGTCAGGAGGTGAGTCACTCGCCACAGAATACCCAGTCTCTGACCTGCTCTTGTAGCCACAGTATTTATGTGGCTGATCCAGTTAAGTTTCTGGTCAATGGTGACCCCCATGATGTTAATGGTGGGGGATTTGATAATGGTAATGCTATTGAATGTCAAGGGGAGGTAGTTAGACTCTCTCTTGTTGGAGATGGTCATTGCCTGGCGCTTGTCAGCCGAAGCCTGGATATTGTCCAGGTCTTGCTGCAAGCGGGCACGGACTGCTTCATTATCTGTCGGATTGTGAATAGAACTGAACACTGTGCAATCATCAGCAAACAGCCCCACTTCTAACCTTAAGATGGAGGGAAGGTCATTGACAAGCATTGATGGTTGGGCCTAGGCAACTGCCCTGAGAGATGTCCTGGGGCTGAAATGATTGGCCTCCAACAACCACAACCATCTTCCCTTGTGCTAGATATGACTCCAGCCACTGGAGAGGGCACAATTTCAAAATTTGCAGATGACACAAAACTTGGAAGTGTAGTAAACAGTGAGGAGGACAGTAATAGACTTCAAAAGGTAATAGACAGGCTGGTGGAATGGGCAGTCACATGGCAGTGAAATTTAACGCAGAGAAGTATGAAGTGATACATTTTGGCAGGAAGAACAAAGAGAGGCAATATAAACTAAATGGTACAAATCTAAAGGGGGAGCAGGAACAGAGCGATCTGGAGGTATATGTGCACAAATCTTTGAAGGTAGCAGGACAGGTTGAGAAAGCGGTTAAAAAAGCATACGGGATCCTTGGCTTTATAAATAGAAGCATGGAGGTTATGTTGAACCTTTATAAAACACTGGTTCGGAGTATTAGGAAGGATGTGAAGGTCTTAGAGAGGATGCAGAAAAGATATGCTAGAATGGTTCCAGGGATGAGGGACTTCAGTTACGTGCACTGTTCCCTCTAAGCTGTGTGCAGCATGGCTGCGCAACAGTTGTCATGTGCCGCGCACGACACCATTCCATCCGCACACCAAACCAGTGTTCTGTGGTGGAGGTGCTGCTGAGGTGGCGTCAGCTACTTATCACTTTGCAGCAAGGGCGAGAGTTAAAGTTAGGTTGGACGGGAGCGTTGTACTGCAGTTGTCGGCGTCTAGTGCGGGTCAGTGATACAGCTGCTCAGAGACCGGTCTCCACAAATAGCATACTGTCCAATGGATGGATATATATATATATTTATATTTTCATTGGACAAATAATGTAAATGCATATATATATAAAACATGTTAAAGAAATAATGTAACAGTTTATATATATTACATAAAAATATATACTAATTTGACAAAAAGTATAAAAGTTTATATATATTTATTTATATATATTAGATAAATAGTGTAAGTGTTTATATATTTATATATATATTCATTGGACAAATAGTGTAAAAGTTTATATACATACATATACATTTCTATCCCTTCATGATATAACTGATTTGAGTTTCCAATCAGAAAACTTCAGCACACAAGGATTCAGTAAAGATTCAGTGAGGAGATGCATTCAATTAAATGAAAGCTTTTCACCTCTAGTGCAAATTGTGGAGAACTGTTACTTTCATCTAAACATTTAAGGCATTGGTAGCAAATAACATTGGAGGGAGTCTACGATTAGTGCAATTAATAGTTTTTGTCAGCATCCTATTCGACGTTAGCTTCTGAAGTAAACTACACATGAACCCAAATTACCTGGCATATTATAATAATCATTTATTAATTTCCATATTTCATATTTACAAATTAAGTATTTCTGACACAGATCATGTGTAATACTGTTATTAAAAATCCTTTTACAATTGTGTTAAAATCTACTTTCCAATCACATTGGTACATTGTAATCAAATTGTTTTATATAACTGCTATCCAAAAGCCCTCAGTTGCCCCAAGGAGTGTCTCTTTTTATCTTTGTCCGTTGCCTCCCTCAGTTCAGTTTTTTCATGACCAAACTGCTCCCTGCCTTACAAAAAGGCAGACAAAACTAATGAGACCTGCAAGATGTACAATTGTAATGCAATAATTTTTTTAAACCCTGCTGAGGATTCAATGTGGTGGTGGGGGGGAGCTTTAATTATACTGTTCGCTGTCACCAAATTCACACTGACTGAATTGACAGCTGTTTTGTATTTCTGACTCAATTTAAAAATTCTGATTGCACACGATTTATTTCTGTTTGAATCAGAGTCATTAAGCTGATTCAACAAAAAGCTGATTGGAATCATTCCCATCGGATAATTTTTAATAAAATATAACGAGATTGGTCTGCTCAATCCTAGTGCAACTTAAGAAACCCATTTCATAAATTATATAAATTTATCAGCCAATATAACATTAAACTGTTACAATTATCTATTATTTTGTACATTTGTTCTGTTTGTTATTTACCCTGAATAATGTTTTCTAAAAAGATGTTCTATCAAAGTTGTGATTTTTTTTTTACGGTGGTGCACAGCCTTTATATCGGTCCACAAACCCAAATTCATTCTGCGCTCGGCCGAAAAAAATTAGAGGGAACCTTGGTTATGTGGATAGACTGGAGAACCTGGGGTTGTTCTCATTAGAGCAGAGAAGGTTGAGAGAAGATTTGATAGAAGTGTTCAAAATCATTAGGGGTTTAGATAAAGTAAATAAAGAGAAACTGTTCCAATTGGAGGAAGGATCGAGAACCAGAGGACATAGTTTTAAGGTGATTGGCAAAAGAACCAAAGGTGACATGAGGAAAAACTATTTTATGCAGCGCGTAGTTATGATCTGGAATGCACTGCCTGAAAGGGTGGTGGAAGCCGATTCAATTGTGGCTTTCAAAAAGAAATTGGATAAATATTTGAAGGGAAAAAATTTGGAGGGCTATGGGGAAAGAGCGGGGGAATGGGACTAACTGGATTGCTCTTACAAAGTGCCAGCATGGGCTTGATGGGCCGATTGGCCTCCTTCTGTGCTGTAACCATTCCATGAAATCATACTTGGATGGAGGTTATGGACTTCATTGAATGCTCACTTCTAGTTTAATGGATCTTCATGAAGAGACATGTTTTAGTTATTTAGAAAGGTTTTGGGCAACTTACTTTGGACTTACTCAATATTTTTATCGTCCTTTGCCAGTGCAACAGAGCATCGAGTGAGACAGCTGAGAGTTTGGTGAGTGTGGGAGTTTGGTGAAGTGGGGGAAGGAGGTGCTGCTTTGCCTTGCTTTTCCTAACTTTTTCCGCAGAGCGGCGGTGGACCTGAGCAACAGAAGACTGAGAGTGGGGAATAAAAGCAGCAGCAGACCTGCAACAAGAGAAAACTACTGTGCGACATCACAGGTGAGGCAGGAGAGTCCGAGAGGTGAGCACAGTATAAAAGGAGAGACCGAGTGCGGGAGGAGAGTCTGAGAGGTGAGCACAGTATAAAAGGAGAGACCGAGAGCGGGAGGAGGGCCTGAGAGGTGAACGCAGTGTAAATCTAAGGCAAGTCTTGGCAGCAGAGCTCGCACCCGTGATATGCTCCTCCTGCACTATGTGGGAAGTAATGAACACTACCAGTGTCCCTGGCAACTATATGTGCAGGAAGTGTGTCCAGCTGCAGCTACTGGCTAACCGCATTTTGGAGCTGGAACTGCGGGTGGATTCACTGTGGAGCATCCGTGATGCTGAGACTATCGTGGATAGCACGTTCAGTGAGGTGGTCACACCGCAGGTAAAGATTACGCAGGCAGAAAGGAAATGGGTGACCGCCAGACAGAGTAAAAGGACTAGGCAGGTAGAGCAGGAGTCCCCTGGGGCCATCTCCCTCTCAAACAGATATACCGCTTTGGATACTGTTGGGGGAGATGGCTTATCAGGGGAAAGCAGCAAGAGCCAAGTTCGTGGCACCACAAGTGGCTCTGCTGCACAGGAGGGGAGGAAGAAGAGTGGCAGGGCTATAGTGATAGGGGATTCAATTGTAAGGGGAACAGATAGGCGTTTCTGCGGCCGCAAACGTGACTCCAGGATGATATGTTGCCTCCCTGGTGCTAGGGTCAAGGATGTCGCGGAGTGGCTGCAGGGCATTCTGGAGGGGGAGGGTGAACAGCCAGTAGTCGTGGTCCATATCGGTACCAATGACATAGGTAAAAAAAGGGATGAGGTCCTGCAAGGTGAATTTAAGGAGTTAGGAGATAAATTAAAAAGCAGGACTTCAAAGGTAGTGATCTCAGGATTACTACCAGTGCCACGTGCTAGTGAGTATAGGAACAGGAGACTAGACCAGATGAATGCGTGGCTGCAGGGATGGTGTAGGAGGGAGGGATTTAGATTCCTGGGACATTGGGACCAGTTCTGAGGAAGGTGGGACCTGTACAAGCGGGACGGGTTACACCTGAGCAGGACCGGGACCAATGTCCTCGTGGGGGTGTTTGTTAGTGCTGTTGGGGAAGGTTTAAACTAGAGTGGCAGGGGGATGGGAACCTGAGCGGGGAGTTAGAAGGGAGTAAAGTTGAGAGCAGCATGAGAGGGGAAGACCCAGGGGAAATTTACAATACAAATAGTACCAACAGTTGTTCAAGAACAAGTGAAGGGGAAAAGCGTAGAGTAGCAGAAAGAAAGTGTACTTTAGGCACTACAGATAAAGTGAAAACTAGAAGGCGTAAAGCGATTAACCCAGCATCAAATCTGAAGGTCAGGCTAGGGCGTGTGGCCCACCTAAGAGTTCTATATACAAATGCACGGAGTATAAGGAATAAATTAAATGAACTACAGGTTCAAATTCAAATTGGAGGGTATGACATGATAGCTATTACTGAGACATGGCTGCAGGATGGTCAGGATTGGGAACTAAATATTCCGGGTTATAAGATCTACAGGAGAGATAGGGAAAATGGAAGAGAGGGAGGAGTAGCCTTCGTGATTAGAGATGAAATCACTTCAATGATAAAGGAGGATAAAATGAGAGGTAAGCAGCCAACAGAGACCTTATGGGTTGAATTGAGAAATAGGAAAGGATCTAAGACTATAATGGGAATTGTGTATAGGACCCCTAGCAGTAGCTCTGAAGTGCTAGATTGTATAAATGCAGAAATTAGACAAGCGTGTAAGAAAGGCATAGTGGTCTTAATGGGGGACTTTAACCTTCACATAGATTGGGAAAAGCAGACTAGCAACTGTCAGAAAGGTAGTGAATTTCTTGAGTGTGTCTGGGATAGTTTTCTACAGCAGTATGTCCTAGAGGCAACAAGGGGGCAAGCCATACTAGATTTAGTAATGAACCACTTCTAGTTAACAGCTTAACTGTGCATGAACATCTATCCAATAGCGATCATAACCTGATCAAGTTCAATGTAGTGTTTGAAAGGGAAAAAAGTGAATCAGCTGCTAAGATTCTAGACTTGGGTAAGGCCGACTTCAGTGGGATGAGACAGAGACTGTCCACAGTAAACTGGGCAAAAACGACTGATGATCAGTGGGAAATGTTTAAAGGAACATTTAACGTGATACAGAATTGGTTTATACCCCTGAGGGGCAAGAACTCTACTTGCCAAAAAAACAGCCATGGACAACTAAACAGGTAAGGGACAGTATAAGGCATAAGGAAAGGGCATACAAAAGGGCAAAAAATGGCACAGATCCTGGCGAATGGGAAAGATACAAAGATCAACAAAGGGTCACAAAACAGATAGTAAGAGCTACAAAAAGAGAGTATGAAAAGAAACTTGCAAGGGAATTCAAAACCAATACGAAGAACTTTTATAGTTATATTAGAAAAAGAGGGTGGTCAGGAGCAGTGTTGGCCCCTTAAAAACTGAAAGAGGGGATATTGTCATTGACAATGGGCAAATGGCGGACATGTTGAACAATTACTTTGCGTCAGTATTTACAGTAGAAAAAGAGGATAGCATGCCGGAAATCCCCCAAAAAATAATATTGAACCGGGGACAGGGACTCAATAAAATTAACATAAGTAAAGCAACAGTAATGAAGAAAATAATAGCACTAAAGAGTGACAAATCCCCAGGACCAGATGGTTTCCATCCCAGGGTTTTAAAGGAAGTAGGTGAGCACATTGCAGATGCCCTAACTATAATCTTTCAAAGTTCTCTAGATTCAGGAACTGTACCTCTGGATTGGAAAATTGCACATGTCACTCCGCTTTTTAAGAAAGGAGAGAGAGGGAAACCAGGGAATTATAGACCAGTTAGCCTAACATCTGTTGTGGGGAAAATGCTGGCGTCTATAATTAAGGATAGGGTGACTGAACACCTCAAGAATTTTCAGTTAATCAGAGAGAGCCAGCATGGATTTGTGAAAGGTAGGTCGTGCCTGACAAACCTGATTGAATTTTTTGAAGAGGTGACTAAAGTAGTGGACAGGGGAATGTCAATGGATATTATTTATATGGACTTCCAGAAGGCATTTGATAAGGTCCCACATAAAAGACTGTTAGCTAAGATAGAAGCCCATGGAATCGAGGGAAAAGTACGGACTTGGTTAGGAAGTTGGCTGAGCAAAAGGCAACAGAGAGTAGGGGTAACGGGTAGGTACTCACAGTGGCAGGATGTGACTAGTGGAGTCCCGCAGGGATCTGTCTTGGGGCCTCAATTATTCACAATATTTATTAACGACTTAGATGAAGGCATAGAAAGTCTCATATCTAAGTTTGCCGATGACACAAAGATTGGTGGCATTGTAAGCAGTGCAGATGAAAACATAAAATTACAAAGCGTTTTTAATAGATTAGGCGAATGGGCAAAAGTGTGGCAAATGGAGTTCAATGTAGACAAATGTGAGGTCATCTACTTTGGATCAAAAAAGGATAGAACAGGGTACTTTCTAAATGGTAAAAAGTTAAAAACAGTGGATGTCCAAAGGGACTTAGGGGTTCAGGTACATAGATCATTGAAGTGTCATGAACAGGTGCAGAAAATAATGGAATGCTGGCCTTTATATCTAGAGGACTAGAGTACAAGGGGGCAGAAGTTATGCTGCAGCTATATAAAACCCTGGTTAGACCGCACCTGGAGTACTGTGAGCAGTTCTGGGCACCGCACCTTTGGAAGGACATATTGGCCTTGAGGGAGTGCAGCATAGGTTTACTAGAATGATACCTGGACTTCAAGGGTTAAGTTACGAGGAGAGATTACACAAATTGGGATTGTACTCTCTAGAGTTTAGAAGGTTAAGGGGTGATCTGATCGAAGTTTATAAGATATTAAGGGGAACAGATAGGGTGGATGGAGAGAAACTATTTCCGCTGGTTGGGGATTTTAGGAGTAGGGGGCACAGTCTAAAAATTAGAGCCAGACCTTTCAGGAGTGAGATTAGAAAACATTTCTGCACACAAAGGGTGGTAGAAGTTTGGAACTCTCTTCCGCAAACGGCAATTAATACTAGCTCAATTGCTAAATTTAAATCTGAGATAGGTATCTTTTTGGCAACCAAAGGTATTAAGGGATATGGGCCAAAGACAGGTATATGGAGTTAGATCACAGATCAGCCATGATCTTATCAAATGGCGGAGCAGGCACGAGGGGCTGAATGGCCTACTCCTGTTCCTGTTTTGCAGGTCAGTAGTATTGCTAATGGGGTCCTGTTGTGACCCACCTCTGATATTCTCTCCCTTCTTGTGGGGCAGCACATGTTTGATACCCTGATAGTACAGCTGAGCTTAGGAACTGTGGCAGATGTAAGCTGCATCCAATCATGATGTGGATGTGAAAGAAAATCGTTTGGAAAATATTTTCAAGGAACAGTACCCTGTGAAGGGACGAGAATATTTTTTGACATTGATAACTCCATTGTCCTGCATTGTAACCATGTCCAGTTACCCCTCTTACTCTAGGAACATGTCTAATTGCTTTTCTAACCCATTTATTCTATTTGTTTCATGGTTTTTCTTGGTAGCCTATTCCATGCATGTTTTATCTTCCTTCATTATCCTGTCACCATCACATGGCCGGCCTCCCGCCTCACACCCTCTGTAAACTTGAGCTCATTCAAAACTCCGCTGCCTGCATTCTAACTCACACCAAGTCCCGTTCATTTATCACTCCTGTGCTCGCTGACCAATATTGGCTCCCAGTTCGGCAACACCTCGATTTTAAAATTCTCATCCTTGTTTTCAAATCCTTCCATTACCACCCCTCCCTATCTCTGTAACTTCCTCCAGCCCTACAACCCTCCAAGATCTCTGCGCTCCTCTAATTATTCTTGCCTCTTGCGCATCCCTGATTTTAATCGCTCCACCATTGGCGGCCGTGCCTTCAGCTGCCTTGTCCCTAAGCTCTGGAATTCCCTCCCTAGACCTCTCCGCCTCTCCACCTCTCCTCCTTTAAGACGCTCCTTACCTCTTTGATCAAGCTTTTGGTCACTTGTTCTAATATCTTCTTATGTGGCTCGGTGTCAAACTTTGCTTGATAACGCTCCTGTGAAATGCCTTGGGACCATTTTACTATGTTAAAGGCGCTATATAAATGCAAGTTGTTGTTGTGGGACCTTGCTGTGCGCAAATTGGCTGCCGCATTTCCTACATTACAACAGTGACTTCACTTTTAAAGTACTTCATTGGCTGTAAAGCGCTTTGGGACGTCCTGAGGACATGAAAGGCGCTATATAAATGCAAGTTCTTCCTTTCTGCATCAAATAGTTGTGCGATTCTGCAGCCCCACACTCTCAGGGAGTATGGGTCGGAGATAAGACTACAATGTTGTAGGCCCGATTCTCCGAACTGTGCTCCCTGTACACCCCTTTAATTTCCTAATATTTAAATTATGTCTCCTAATTTTTGTCTGGATCAGCTGTATCAATTCTCTTCATAATTTTGAAAACATCTTGAAGTCTCCACTTTTCTAACGAGAACAAAGCCGATTTCTTTAGGCTCTGATCATTGACTTTAATTTGTCACTCCCGGGACTGGCTATCACTCTGGTCACCCTGCAGTGCAACCCACCTCAAGGGCCAAAACATGGAATCGTACACCACAGCAGGAGGTCATTCGGCCCATTGTGCCTCTGTCGGATCTTTGAAAGAGCTATCCAATTAGTCCCATTCCCTGCTCTATCCCCATAGCCCTGTAATTTTTTTCCCTTCAAGTATTCATCCAATTCCCTTTTGAAAGTTACTATTGAATCTGCTTCCACCACTCTTTCAGGCAGCGCATTCCAGATCATTACAAATTGCTGCGTAAAAAAATATTTCCTCATGTCGTCTCTGGCTCTTTTGCCGATCACCTTAAATCTGTGTCCTCTGGTTACCGACCCTTCTGCCTCGGGAAACAGTTTCTACTTATTTACTCTATCAAAACCCGTCATAATTTTGAACACCTCTATCAAATCTTCTCTTAACCTTGTCTATTCTGAGGAGAACATCCCCAGCTTCTCTAATCTCTCCACGTAACTGAAGTCCCTCATCCCTGGAGCCATTCTAATAAATCTTTTTTGCACCCTCTCTAAGGCTGACACATCCTTCCTAAAGTGTGGTGCCCAGAATTGGACATAACACTCCAGCTGAGGCCTAACCAGTGTTTTATAAAGGTTTAGCATAATTTCCTTGTTTTCGTACTCTGTGCCTCTGTTAATAAAGCCCAGGGTCCCAGCCTTCTCAACCTATCCTGCCATCTTCAAAGATTTATGTACATACACACCCAGATCTCTCTGCTCCTTCACTACCTTTTAGTTTATATTACCTCTCCTCATTCTTCCTACCAAAATGTATCACTTCACACTTCTCTGCGTTAAGTTTCATCTGCCATGTGTCTTCCCATTTCACCAGTCTGTCTATAGTCTCGTGAAGTCTTTTACTATCCTTCACATTGTCTGCTACATTTCCGAGTTTCGCGTCATCTGCAAACTTTGAAATTATATCCTGTATACCCAAGTGCAGGCCATCAAAAAGAGCAGTGGTCCTAATACTGACCCCTGGGGAACACCACTGTATACTTCCCTCCAATCTGAAAAACAACTGTTCACCACTACTCTCTGCTTTCTGTGCCTTAGCCAATTTTGTACCCAAGTGGCCACTGTCCCTTTAATCCCATGGGCTTTAATTTTGCTAATAAGTCCATTATGTGGTACTTTATCAAATGCCTTTTGAAAGTCCATATACACATCAACTGCATTATCCTCATCAACCCTCTCCGTTACATGAGGAAAACAGGGAACAAATTACATTCTTGCAGTTTAGGCACTAATTTCCATTAGACAGAAAAATGTGATCCTTTAATAGAGTAGACAGGAAGTACCTGTTTCCTCTAGCGGAGAGTTCAAGAACTAGAGGACATAGATTTAAGCTGATTGGCGGAAGGATTAGAGGGGACATGAGGAAAAACTTTTTTATCCAGATGGTGGTGGGTGTATGGAATTCACTGCCCAAATTGGTGATAGAGACAGGGACCCTCAACTCTTTTAAAAAGTACCTGGACCTGCACCTAAAGTGCTGTAAGCTGCAGGGCTACGGACCGGGTGCTGGAAGGTGGGATTAGAATGGGCACCCGATTGTTCTTCGAGCCGGCGCGGACACAATGGGCCGAATGGCCCCCTTCTGTGCTGTATCTTTTCTATGGTTCCATTTAAGTTCACAATCTCAATCACACGGTCTTGGGGAGACACTAAGTATACGGCAGGTTAAAAGAAAAGAAAGACTTGCATTTATATAGCACCTTTCACAACCTCAGCACGTCCCAAAGCACTTTACAGCCAATTAAGTACTTTTGAAGTGTAGTCACTGTTGTAATGTAGGAAATGCAGCAGCCAATTTGCACACAGCAAGGTCCCACAAACAGCAATGTAATAATGACTAGATAATTTTTTTTAGTGATGTTGGTTGAGGGATAAATATTGGCCAGGACACCAAGGAGAACTCCCCTGCTCTTCTTCGAAAAGTGCCACAGGATCTTTTACATCCATCTGAGAGGGCAGATGGGGCCTCGGTCGGCACCTCCGACAGTGCACCATTCCCTCAGTACTGCAATGGAAGTGTCAGCCTAGATTTTTGTGCTCAAGTATCTGGAGTGGGTTATCCACCATAGAAAAGAAGGGAAACAGGGCACTTCCAATGAGTGAATCAAGAACCTTGCGTGCAAAGACCAAGAACTAACTCCACTTCACAGTCCAACACATTATACCATTGTTCTGTTCTTCAAGTGTTGCAGTCTCTGCAAACAAGTATAATGAGTGACAGAATGGCAGGGGGTTGTTTGACGTCCAAGGGTGTAGAATTGTTTCCACCATGAATAATCTGCAGCTCAATATTAAATTAATTGTGCATGTTTGACCCACTAGAATTGACAAAGGATTTTCTGGGATGCCCTTACCAGAGTCATCATCAAGACATCAAATAATTCAATGCATGACACTTAGTTTTTGAGACATCTTCAAAAGGAAAGACATTGAAGGGTGTGGATGAATAGAGAAACCTTGGGATCCAAATACACAACTCCCTAATAGCATAAGTGCAGGGAAATAAAACCACATAAAGGACAATGGCAGTTTGGGTTTTATAAATAGGGCATAGTGTACAAGAGTAAAGAAGTAATGATGTTGCTGGTGAAGTGGCGGCCAGAAGAGGCAGAAAGTTGGATTAATGAAGGCAGGAAGCCTCATAAGCGATCAGTGCAGGCTGTATGAGGGGAGGCGGTAGAGGCAGTCAGTGCAACCTGCACTGCCCCAAGAACTGCCACACAGTGCAGGTAGAGGTTCAATGACCTCACAAAGGTGGTCAGTCGAGCCACTATTGCCAATACGTATCCTCTACTACTCATTAAGCCTTCACACAGCTCCTTAACTATCTGACTCTTAGGGGTAAATTTTAACTGGGAGCCAAGAAGAGGGCGGGGGGGGGGGGGGGCGGTAATTCCTGACGGGAAACCCGGAAGTACAGGTGTCCCAGATGTCCTTACAATTTTGACGTAAGGACGTCTTTTAATTTTTTTTGTAGGTTTCCCACCCGACAGGCCAACCAAATTGACAGGCTGGCTGTCAGTCAGGCGGGAGAAGAGCCAGGGAGCGGATGGCAGCAGGTAAGTCTTAGATGGGGGGGGTCGATCATTGTGGGGTGTTATCGGGCGGGGGGGGACGTTGGGGCTGAGGTGTCATCTGGGGAGTTGGTCATCCGGGGTCAGGGTCATGGGGGTAGGTCATTGGTGGAGTCATCGGGGATTTGGGGGTCATGGGGGGGTGTTGGTCATCGGGGGTTGGAGGTCATAGGGGAGTCATCGGGGGAGTTGGGGGTTATTGGGGGTTGGTCATTGGGGTGTCGGGGGTCATTGGGGTCAGGTGTCATCAGGGGGTCGGTCATCGGGGGGATCGGAGATCGTGAGAGTGGGTCGGAGATTGTGGGGATGGGGGGGTGTCTGTGGGATCGCGGCAGGTAGGCTTGTTACACCTGGGGAAGCACTCCTGCTCCTCTGGGCCCACAAGTAGTGCAATAAAGGCACTTACTTGCTAATCCGTGCCTTCACACCTCCTCTCATGGCATGAAGCAGAAGTCCCGGGAATCCCGGCCCCCAGTAGTTAAATAAAAAAGGTGTCAAAATGGAGGCCCACAGCCCCCTTAAAAGCTATCACTGACCGACCCGCCTCCTGAAAGTGGGTTGGTTGCCCGCCCCTCGATCCGTTAAAACCGGAAATGGGCGGGCTGGAGTTGGGTTTTAGTTTTTTTACAATTTTTACCTTCCCACCTGCCCCCAACCTACCCGTTCATGGGGTTAAAATTTACTCCTTACTCTCTCAGTATCTGGGTGTCAGGGGAATGCGCTTCTGCAAAGAGCTCGATGATAATCACCCAGACACTTTCAGTGGGAAATTAGTTGCCGGAATCACAGCCCCAAATGTTGCCATTTCCTCATCAACTGTGTCATGGCATCTTATTTGCAAAAGGACACCCACTCGGGAGGAAGTAGCTAGTAAGTCAAAAAAGCTGTCACTGGGTGAAGCACTGAGTACTAGTGAGCATGAGGACCTGGGAGTGGAAGAGAGGGAGAGTGCCCTCTGTAGAGGGTGGAAAAGAACCACGCTTGGCTGAGGTACATAGGGAGCCAGATCATAGGTGCGTAATCTTCAAAACCACTATGATTAGGGAGCATTGGTCTTATGTGGAGGGAGTGGAGACAGTTTCCATGCATTTGGCTGAGATTATGGACAAATGAGAGAAGTCTTCTAGTCACATCTGTGCATAGCGAAGAGACGCCTTCTGTGATGCCTGACTCTAACAGCCTCCAATCTAGCCTCTTGCATATCTTCATCCTCTTCTTCACTGTATAATGGAGGGATTCCCCCTGGGAAATCCATGTCCCCAATGCAAAGCAGGACTTTGAGCAGGGCTGAGTGAAAGTACAGACCTCACCGCTTATAGCTGGTGCATTGGTGTTAAAGCAGTTTGCCCGTTATTAATGGTGAATGATAAAACCAAAAAGGTAAGTAAACAACATTTTTTTTTAAAAGCAAGTCTCTACTTAGCAACTCCCTCTTTTAATTGTTAGCAGTTGCATCAGAATCTCATCACTAAGGTAATCGTACTTTAACCAGGTGCAGCTGATTGAAGCTGCTTCAAGACCCGACTTTGCCTGAAATCAGCGGAGCTTTTTAAATCGGTAAGTACACAATACATACTTATCGAACTGCTGAAATAGTCGGCACGCTTAATACGTTATAAGACGCCTTTGTAATTGACTCCTGTGGTGATGGCAAATGGTTAGCGCCATTTGCCCGATATAGGCGGCTGCCCGTGATAAGGGTCGACGGTGTAAATGGTGGGGACTGTATCAGCAAAAGTCCTGACTGAACCTTCAAAGTACTAAAGCGAGTGATATGCAGGCAATGTAGCAACAAAATGACCTTCTCAATGTAACGTCTGTCTCAGGGATATCTTCCTGCAACAAATACCGCCACCTATATAGTGGCAGTAATTATTTGGGGCAGACATTGGGGGAAATGGGTCGGAGGCGTTAGCATCACCCCCTTGACTCCATTTACATGAGACATATCGGGCATCTGGTGGGTCTTAAAGTGGACTGGGAGGATAATTGAGGTGCAATTTTTTAGCCGACTTCAGGAGGTCATCTCTAAGAATCCACAATACTCTGTTTACCACTGTGTGATGGACAGTCATTTGGAGGAAAATGCGGGCCACTGATTTTTCTGGGATATGGTTTCACTGATGCTGGTGGTGCTCCATTACCTCACAAATGACCACTCCTCGTGTGCGAGTCCAGACCGTGAGTTTAGGCAGGCTCTTTCCCTACCATAGCTCGCTCAACCTCCACGCATGCTGGAAAGTGTCGGTGAATAGCAGTCAGGAGCGGGAACTCTGACTGAGTATTCCCCTCCCAAGCCCTGTGTTGTTGAGGATAATTGTGGCTCCCAACTGCTGCTCCCATTGAGATAAGCTAATCCAGCACACAAGGAGGCTTCTATAAAAGCTTAATTTAATCATTTTATTTTGACTAATTGCTTTCATCATTTACCACACTGCAGGAGTAATGGAAGTCCTTGAAGTAATTGAAAGGAGGCACAACTGTCCTTTGTGAGTGCCACCCACATCTAATCAAGTATGGCCATCACATTAATGGCTCAATTTTCTAAACAATTTAGAGACTCTATTTTCAGTTGCAGTTCTAAACTGAATTTAGCAAGTATTCTGTCACGTTGTGGAAATAACAGTTTGAAGCAAGTGAACTATGCTGCTTGTATTCTGACTCGCACTAATCCCCGTTCACCCATGACCCCTGTGCTCGCTGACTTACATTGATTCTTGGTCTGGCAACGCCTCAGTTTTAAAATTCTCATCCTGGTTTTCAAAACCCCCATGGCCTCGCCCCTCCCTATCTCTGTAACTTCCTTCAACCCTCCGAGATCTCTGCGTTCCTCCAATTCTGGCCTCTTGCCCACCGCCGATTTTAATCGCTCCACCACTGGGGGCAGTGCCTTCAGCTGCCTGGGCCCTAAGCTCTGGGATTCCCTCCCTTAACCTCTCTCTCCTCCTTTAAGAAGCTTCTTAAAATCTACTTCTTTGACCAAGCTTTTGGTCACCTACCCTAATATGTCCATATGTGGCTCGGTGTCAAATTTTGTTTCCTGTGAAGCGCCTGGAGACGTTTTACTATGTTAAAGAGCGCTGTATAAATGCAAGTTGTTGTGGTCCAACTTACAACCAGATGAATGAGGGGTAGTGACTTTCCAGGATCAGTTTATCGTGGCGGAAATGTTACATTTAAAGGTGCTCATTGCCTGGACAACGTTTGCCCATTTCTTAGGTTTGCCAGCATATTTCCGATTTTGTTTTCCCCTTGGGAGCTATAGAGGTGGATTTTCTCTAGTCCACCTGCAAATCTACAATCCCCATCCACAGTAAAGCATTCCTCCGTATGCAATCTTGGTGGAAGAGGACAGCGCAAGGTAGCAAAGCAGCATCAACAAAAGATGAGGCCAACCCCTAACTTACCCTCTCCCACTGTGACACCATAGGCCCAGCAGATGGACTTAGATTCACTAAGGAAGCATTGGATGATGTGCCAAAGTCTACACACAGATCTGCAGCCCAAATCAAATTCCTGAACGATCCTGCCAACGGCAGTCAAAGTCAGAACAGCTCTTAACCTTTATGCCATTGGCTTATTCCAGGCTGCATTGGGGGACTTCTATAATATCACCCAGGGTTCTGTCTGGTCCTGCATTCACCAGGTCAGATACCATCTTCACGAGAACTGGGAAATTCATCTATTTTGGGATGATTCCAAGGCAGCAGCATGAAAGGACCGTTCAGTTCTATCGTTTTGCTGGATTCCCAAAGTTCAGAGGGCAAAAGATGGGACTCATCTTGCACTGTGGGCCCTTACTATGAACCCAATGAAAATCCTGAATAGAAAGGGATTCCACTCCCTGAATGTTCAAATTGTTTGTAACCAGCAGAATGAATTCTACATGTGAATTCCAGATTTGCTGGGAGTTGATACTTTTGTCACAAGGAAGTCCATAATCCCACCTCTATTTCGAGAAGACAGTCAAGTGTTAAGATGGATTCTTGCATCCATGATTACATCAAATGCGTTCTTCACCAGCTAAACATTGATACAATGAGGTACATTCATCAACTGGAGTGGTCATTGATAGGACTATTGGGGGTCTGAAAGTATAATTTTGGTGCCAGGATAGATCTGAAGGGCCCCTTCAGTACACTCCTGAGTGGGTCTCTTGCATTGTGGTTGCTTGCTATGCCCTGCACAACTTTGCTATTCAGAAAGGATTAGAAATGGAACCGTGGAGGAGATGAGCTTGGCTGCTGTGGAGGTTGGGGAACCTGGAACTCAGCATCGTGAGGATCCTGACTCAGAGGAGACAACTGTCCCAGAAATTTGTAACCAATTAATAGAAGTAGGTTCTTTTGATTAAAGCATTCCCCTGACTTCCTTAATTACATATCCCCAACCTTCATGTCTACACCAACTTCATCTATGACAATACGTCTATCTTTGGGTCTCATTAAACAAATATGTCCAATCAGACCCTATAGAACCACAGAACCATAGAAAAGATACAGCACAGAAGGGGGACATTCTAATCCCACCTTCCAGCACCCAGTCCGTAGCCCTGCAGCTTACTGCACTTTAGGTGCAGGTCCAGGTACTTTTTAAAAGAGTTGAGGGTCCCTGCCTCTACCACCAATTCGAGCAGCGAATTCCATACACCCACCACCCTCTGGGTAAAAAAGTTTTTCCTCATGTCCCCTCTAATCCTTCCGCCAATCAGCTTAAATCTACGTCCTCTAGTTCTTGAACTCCCCGCTAAGGGAAACAGGTACTTCCTGTCTACTGTATCTGGGCCCCTCATAATTTTGTACACCTCAATCAAGTCACCCCTCAGCCTCCTCTGCTCCAAGGAAAACAACCCTAGCCTATCCAATCTCTCCTCGTAGCTGCAATTTTCAAGTGCTGGCAACATTCTTGTAAATCTTCTTTGCACTCTCCTCAGGGCAATTACGTCCTTCCTGTAATGTGGTGACCATAACTGCATACAGTACTCCATCTGTGGCCTTACCAGCGTTTTATACAGTTCCATCATTACATCCTTGCTTTTGTATTCTATACCTCGGCTAATAACGGAGAGCATTCCGTATGCCTTCTTCACAACCTTATCTACCTGTACTGCCACCTTCAGGGACCTGTGCACATGCACTCCAAGGTCTCTCACTTCCTCTACCCCTCTCAATATATTCCCGTTTGCTGCGTATTATCTTTTACTGTTTGCCCTCCCTAAGTGCATTACCTCACATTTCTCCGGGTTGAACTCCATTTGCCACTTTTCCGCCAACTCCACCAACCCATTGAAGTTGGAGTCTACAGCTATCCTCTTCACTATCAACTACATGGCCAATTTTTGTGTCGTCTGCAAATTTGCCAATCATGCCCCCTACATTCAAGTCCAAATCATTAATATATACCACAAACAGCAAGAGACCCAACACTATGCCCTGTGGCACACCACTGGAAACGGATCTCCATTCGTAAAGACATCCATCGACTTTTATCCTTTGTTTCCTGTTACTGAGCCAATTTTGGATCCAATTCACCACATTTCCCTGTATCTCATGGGCTTTTACCTTTCTGACCAGTCTGCCATGTGGAACCTTGTCAAATACCTTACTAAAATCCATGTAGACAACATCCACTGCACTACCCTCATCAATCCTCCTTGTCACTTCCTCATGAGCTCATTGAACAAGAACCATTTCATATATCAATGTATGTTTTTTTATTAGTGTTTCACATGTTTACACTTCAACATAAGGCCCTACTTTTTGTCACCATACTTACCCTGGATGCCTAGCTGCGTGTTCCTATGATCTATTCTTCTAGGTGGAACCTTTAGGCCAGTGTCACAGGAGCTGGTTTGCTGTTTGATTGGAATTAAGAGCCCTTGGGACTGAGGTGACACTTGTATCATGATAGCTGAGTCCTGGGAAGAACTTGCTATGGGCTGCATTTCTCATGTGACTGTCTGGATAGTCTGGCCTGTGAGGGGTTAATCCAGAAGCCTGGCATATAAGAATATAAGAACAAAAGAAATAGGAGCAGGAGAAGGCCATACGGCCCCTCGAGCCTGCTCCGCCATTTAATAAGATCATGGCTGACCTTCGACCTCAACTCCACTTTCCTGCCCGATCCCCATATCCCTTGATTCCCCTAGAGTCCAAAAATCTATCGATCTCAGCCTTGAATATACCCAACGACTCAGCATGCACAGCCCTCTGGGGTAGAGAATTCCAAAAATTCACAACCCTCTGAGTGAAGAAATTCCTCCTCATTTCGTCTTAAATGGTCGAACCCTTACCCTGAGACTATGCCTTGTAGTTCTAGATTTTCAGCCTCTACCCTGTCAAGCCCTCTCAGAATCTTATATGTTTCAATGAGATCACCTCTCATTCTTCTAAACTCCAGAGTATAGGCCCATTCTACTCAACCTCTCTTCATAGGTCAACCCTCTCATCCCAGAAGTCAATCTAGTGAACCTTCATTGCACTGCGTCTAAGGCAAGTATATCCTTCCTTGGGTAAGGAGACCAAAACTGTACGCAGTACTCCAGGTGTGGTTTCACTAAGGCTCTATACAATTGTAGCAAGACTTCCTTACTCTTGTTACACCAAGCCCCTTGTAAAAAGGCCAACATGCCATTTGTCTTCCTAACTGCTTGCTGTACCTGCATGTTAACTTTCTGCCTTTTTTGTACGAGGGCACCCAAATCTTTCTGAACACAAAAATTTAATAGTTTCTCACCATTTTAAAAATATTTTGTTTTTCTATTCTTGCTATCAAAGTGAATAACCTCACATTTCCCCACATTATACTCGATCTGCCACTTTCTTGCCCACTCATTTAATCTGTCTATATCCCTTTGCAGACTCTTTGTGTCCTCCTCACAGCTTACTTTCCTACCTAGCTTTGTATCATCAGCAAACTTGGATATATTACGCGTGGTCCCTTCATCTAAGTCATTAATATAGATTGTAAATAGCTGAGGTCCAAGCACCGATCCTTGTGGCACCCCACTAGTTACAGCCTGCCAAGCTGAAAATGATCCGTTTATCCCTACTGTCCATTAACCAATCCTCTATCTACGCTAATATATTACCCCCAACCCCATGAGCCCTTATCTTATGTAACAACCTTTTATGTGGCACCTTATCAAATGTCTTTTGAAAATCCAAATACACGACGTCCACTGGCTCCTCTTTCTCTACCCTGCTAGTTACATCCTCAAAAACTCTAATAGATATGCTGCTATCCTGTTGGTTGACTACAATGTTACTGATTAGTTATCGATTCTTTGATGGAACAAGTAACATCCTTGTGCTTATAGAACAAGTAACATCCTTACGGGTTCTATAAGCTCCTCCAGATTCACATTAGTAAGAATGTTCTGTTTTGGTCTTCTCGGTGCCTGGGCTGCTGTGGATGCCATGCTTTGATCCTGAAAATTCTTACGCCTGATCTGAAATGAGTGTTGAAGAAGACAGAAATATTTTGGTAAGAATTCAGTGCAGTTCAACATGCCAACAAAAACTGGAGGAGAAAACACTTACCTGCTTGACTGTCCATGAAGCTGCTGCCACATTTAACTTACTGCAGACTTTATCAAAACGGACTCTCCCACAACAACTAGATCAATGCCTCCCAAGAGCTTCGGTAGGACCAAGAAAGGGTATCACACAGAGGTCCAAGTGGATAGTAGATACTTTATTTTTGTATATGGAAATAGGGTAGTCATTTTGAGCAAATTATGACCAACAATGCGAGAATTGTCCTATGCAGTTTGAAGTCTCATAAGTGAGGTAAGAAGAGAAAGGTCACATCGCTATTCACTATTACATTCCAGCCATACAACATGGTAAAATAAGATAAAAGCAACGAGTCCCCCATTCACAACTCTTCTGTTGATCTGTTCAAATGTAATTTTCTTATACTTATTAATGATTGCTATGGTTTACTGTTGAACTGAACTGAAAGATAGATAGAGAGAGAAAGAACTTACAATAAGAACGTATTGGTAACAACTGATGACTGGTGATATTGTACCACAAATGGAAGGTGACATCCTTCGATCCGTCACCAATCCTTGTGAGTCTCTCCTCTGCCTCTAATGCTTCAGCGTGTCCTTTTACGTTTCCCCAGAACCCAAACTGTGTTGATGGGAAATGTGCCAACTTGGCAATATTTCTTGGAAACCACGTAAACAGAATAATGTGATCCAAATAAACATAGTATTTGAGACTTCGAGAATGGGTATGAAACAACTTACTGATTCTGGAGACACGGTGACAATTTTAATCCCCAAGAACAGGTAGGATGGGGTCGGGTGGGAAATAGAAATTGCAGAAATTTGAAGTGCGACCACAACCCGGCTCCAACTCATCCCTTCCCAGGTTTAACGGAGAGGCGTTTGGTTGCGTGTGAGAAACCTACTCGCCAGAGGCGGGTCGATCATTAGGACAGGCGGGTCAGTAATTATCACAGGCATTTAGATGATTAGCAGAGGTTAATGAGCCGATTTTAAATTGAATTCAACAGGCATTTGAATTTAACGCCTCCAGCACGGGTTTCCCGGGGCTCGGGAAACTCGCCAATGAAATGGAGGCAAGATTGAGCCGCAGTTCATGGAAGTCTTTAAAGTTATGATTGCCCGATGTGAATAAAACCTCAGTACTTACAGCTGGAGTCTCAGTTTCCTCTGCCAAACGTTTGGCAGCGAGCTCTTCTGATCGTACAGCATTTCCAGAACTTTGGAGGCTTTCAAACGGACAAGGTCAGGATGGGGGTGCGCCATGGATGTATTTGATAGAACATCGGATGTGGAAGACAATCACCATCCATGGCAGCAACGTCGTGCTGTGGTGGGATCTGCAGATGACCAACAAAGAGGTGCACAACACAGATCTGGAGATGAGCAGAGTGGAGAACAACAGAAAGGAGAGCAACAAAGGGGCCAAGGTCGCAGAAGGTACTACACCCATGAGAGGTTCTACACACAGAGCCTGCGCTTCCTCGACCTATCTGAAGAGCAGTGCTTCTGCAGGCTCAGATTGAATTGGTGGGTGGTCGCAGACATCTGCAGCTTCCTTCAAGAAAAGCTGCTCCCTGCTGGACCTGGTGGCCACGCATTGCCCATCGCTGTAAAAGTCACCACTGCCCTCAATTTCTTTGCCTCTGGCTCCTTCCAGTGAGCCACCGGAGACATCTCCAGGGTCTCTCAGTTGGCTGCACATAAATGTATGCGGCGGGTTGATTGCCAGGGCATCCACTTATGTGAACTTCTCCCGTGACGACAATAGCCAGAATGAGCGGGCAGATCGTTTTGCGTCTCAGGCTGGCTTTCCATAGGTACAGGGTGCTATCGATTGCACATACGTGCACACACACATGAACCAGGAGTTTTTATCGACCACAAGGGATTTTATTCCATCAATGCACAGCTGATGTGCAACCACAAGAAGAGGTTCATGCATGTGTGTGCCAGATTCCCTGTCATGATGCTTTTATCCTGCGGCAGTCCAACATTCCAGACCTCTTCCAACCAGGAGACAGACTTAAGGGCTGGCTCATAGGAGACAAACTTGGCTCATGACATCTTTGAGGAACCCCACCAATGAGGTGCAAGAGCGCTACGAGAGCCACATGACCACCAGGTGTGTCATCGAGCAGCCCTCGGCATGTTGAAGATGCGCTTCAGGTGCCTAGATCAATCTGGAGGCGCCCTTCAGTACTTGCCAGCGAGGGTGTCCAGAATCATGGCGTTGTGCTGCGTCCTGCACAACACTGCGCAATAGGGAGGATTAGAGGTGGAGGACAACCAAGACGCTTGTCAATCATCTTCTGATGATGAGAGCATTGAAGAGGAGGCAGAAATGGAGGAGGATGACGAGCAATAGAAAGCTGTCTCACCCATTGCCAGACCAGCCGTGTACATTGCTGCCTGGGATGCCCCCACATCTCAACAGTTCACTTAATTAGTCAGACTGGGAAAAATAAAAATTGAAATACTCCGGCCCACTCCCACCACCACCCTCCACTTTGCACAACAGTCCTTCAACCAGGCATACAGCCATTGCGCATCCACCCAATGGGTCACGTCACGTATTGACATTCATCATAAAGCAAATGAAAGGGCGAGTTGGCACTCAACGCAATAATGGGCAAGACTTGGAAGTGGTGCTAATCAATAAATTTTATGTGCCGATATAAAAAAGGGAAACTTCACAACATAACATTTCTTCAAACACCCATGTGCATACCCTTGGTGAATTACAATTACTTAAACTTACACTCCCTACTGCTTCTACGTGGTGCATCCGCTATGGCTTCAGCAGAGGTAGAGGCAGGCTGCTTAGATCCCTGCCCTGACTGTTGAGATGCTTTTGGCCTATGGCCAAAGACTGCTCCACCTGCACCTGTGCAGAGGCAGACTCGGCCATCGGGAGACGAGGCAGCACATCAGGTACTGGTTGAGGGGGGGGGGGGGGCAATGGGTGAGACATGGGAGTACTTTGATTGGAGTTCCCACTTCCATGTCCCCTTTCACCATCATGCCTGTAATGGGCCAGAGCCACATCACTCCTACCACTCTGCTGGGGAGCAGCTTGATGCAGATCAGTGACATGTTGTAAGGTAGCTGTCATCCTGTTTAAGACGGCAGACGTCTCCTGCATGGTCATTGTCATGGCCTACATAGACTCATTTGAGAGTTGTGCTTGAAGCTCCACAGAGGTGGCCACTCTCTCCACGTCAGACATTCTCGCAATTACCTGAGACACCACTCCATTACTGTTGGAGTTGGACTTCGCCATCCCCTCCGCTATTATGGAGAGTGTGCGTGGCACATTTGCCAGTACCTCGCAAAATTCCTGCTGTACCTCTATCATTCTCCTTCTTAACGATGGCCCCAGGGTACAGCATCTATGTCCAGCTGAGCAGAGTTTGGAGAGGAGTGTCCCCACCGACGCGGACTCTCCACAGCTGCTTCTGCTACCAGTGTCTGCTCATGCTCACTTGTAAATTG
Organism: Heptranchias perlo; assembly: GCF_035084215.1. Lineage (NCBI taxonomy): Eukaryota > Metazoa > Chordata > Chondrichthyes > Hexanchiformes > Hexanchidae > Heptranchias > Heptranchias perlo. Next base: position 25,328,281 of record NC_090329.1, read on the forward strand.
TGAATCACCAGGTGAAAACCCAACAAACTGTCTAAAAGGACCCACCGAAGCGCCAGTATTTGCATTTGTGCATGGCTGTATGACCTGTGACGATGCACCCTCAGAATGAATGAGGTCCTCTGAGGAACCGTAGTCATGTATCTCCACAGACTCTTGGTCTACGTGTGATGGCCCTGGAAGACAAAAGAAAGCGATATAAATTAGTCCTGGCAAAGGAACAATCTTGAAAATCACTATACTCAGGACTCTCATAATTCAGTCATTGATGAAATAAAGTCAGCATTTGTGTCAGAGATTTTTAAAATTCTGTCACCAGGCATCTGTGAGTTGCCAGTCTCTCTATCTCCGATTGACAGAGATGCAGATGTGCCAATTATCTCCATGGCGTCCTACTCTGAATCAGTGAACTGCACAATTTGTGGTGGGCCACCTCCAGTCCTCTCTATCTTCCTTGCGTTTTGCGCTCTCTTCTTCTTCAAGGGGCAAAAGAACAGACTTGTGAGTGACTGAAGGTCACGTAGTCACCCGATGGATGCAGTGCATTGGGTGAGGCAGACTATCAGACAGATGCATTACATTGCATAGGTATTGGGGTGAGTGGCGGAGGTGGATGGATAAATGGGGAGATAAGGAAATACACAGAAGAAGGATGGGTGCTGCTGAAACTTGAGTGGGTATGAGGAGTGATGTGATGGAGTAGGCTTGGCAAGACAGAGTGAGAGTGGGGGCGGGGGGGGGGGGGGGTGATATACACCACTGGATGTGGCTGAATCAGCAACTGTACTCATGTTTCCTACCTGGTTAGGTCATTAAAGTGCTTCCTGCACTGCATCCAAGACTGGGACACCATGTTCCTGCTGCTCACCTCCTCAGCCACCTTCAGCCAAACCTTCTTGGTAACAGAAGCAGGTTTCTTCCTCCCATTGCTGGGGAAAATGATGTCCCTCCTATTCCTCACTGCACCCAGCAGTACATCAAGGGAAGCATCATTGAATCTGAGTGCTGGCCTTGCTCTTCGTGAATCCATGGTAAATACCTCCTGGCCCCAACAAATTCTATTTTTGCACTGGCCTTTTAAATAGTGGACTTCAGATCGTGTCATGCGGGTGCGCATCACGCCTGCTGCGCAGCTTGGAGATGCAATACCCAGAAGCAAAAATGTAATCATTCAATCAAGTTGAGATCGCAGAATCCGACCTGCTAATTTTACTAAAACACTAGGACTCTATTCCATTCTCCCAGTTTCTCCGTCTCCATCTCATCTGTTCTGACGATGCCATCTTCCACACCAGTGCTTCCGATGTCTTACTTTTTCCTCAACCGAGGATTCCCCTCCACTGTACTTGACAGGGCCCTCGACTGTGTCCGTCCCACTTCCCACACTTCTGCCCTCACCCCTTCCCTTCCCTCCCAGAACCACGGTAGGGTTCCCCTTGTCCTCACCTTCCACCTCAACAGCCACCACATTCAACGGACCATCCTCCGCCATTTACACCACCTCCAGCATGATCCCACCAAACACAGCTTCCCCTCCCCTCCCCATTAGCATTCTGAAGGGATTGTTCCCTTCACGACACCCTGGCCCACTCTTCCTCAACCCCAACACCCGTTCCCCTCACCATGGCACCTTCCTGTGCAAGCGCAGGAGATGCAACACCTGCCCTTTCACCTCCTCCATTCCCACCATCCAGGGCCCCAAACACTCCTTCTAGGTGAAACAGTGATTTACTGTACTTCTTTCAATTTAGTATAGTGTACTCGTGGCTCACGATGCGGTCTCCTCTACAGTGGGGAGACTAAATGTAGATTGGATAATCGCTTTGCTGAACACCTACGTTCAGTCCACAAGCGTAACCCTGAGTTTCCGGTCGCTTGCCATTTCAATTCTCCATCCCACTCCCACTCTGATCTCTCTGTCGTCGGCCTCCCACGCTGTTCCAATGAAGCTCAACGGAAGCTCGAGGAACAGAACCTCATCACTCGTTTAGGTACTTTACAACCTTCTGGCCTCAAGATTGATTTCAGTAACTTCAGATCATAACCATTGCTCCCATTTTTCCAAACGCAGGTGCTGGTAATGGTTCTGTTGTTGCCATTTACAGCTCCTCTGGACCCATCTTTTGTTTCTTTACCTGTCCCATTACCACCCTCCTTGCCTTGCACCATCACCCCTTTTGTTATTTAATCACTCCTGTCCTCCACACTATCACAGACTTTCCCTTTTGTTGTTTCCTCCCCTCCCCTGTCTCCCTGGCTATGTACATGCTTAATAATTGTTAAATTTCAAACTTCTCCCAGTTCTGATGAAAGGAAATCGACCTGAAACATCAACTTTGCTTCTCTCTCCACAGATGCTGCCTGACCGTTGAGTATTTTCAGGATTTTCTGTTTTTATTCCGCTAACTTTACTTCCAGGTTTCGCACACTCAATTTCCCCTTCCCACTCGGAACCTGCCTTTGAGTTAATATCGGGGCCACAATGTCTGGCCTGAGGGACAGGTTGTTGTCATTGTAGCAAAAGGACTTTGCACATGTTGCAAAAGGACTTTGCAACTTGCAACCAGCAAAAGGACTTTGCAACCAGACATGTCAATCAATTGAAACCTGCTTGCATCAGAAAGATATTAAAAGATCCTTATTCGGACTACTAGCACTGCAGTCGGTGGGAAAAACAGAAGACCCATCTCGGAGGACATCCAAGAAAGAAGACCTCAAGTGCCATGGAACTGATCACTCCGCTGCCTTGACGTGGAACTCTCAAAGGAACAGGTTGTATGTTTTATTGTTTATGAAATAAAAATGTTAGTTTAGTTTACCAGTCTGTTGTATTGTATAATTTTGCTCTCTATCGCTGGGGTCCATAATTCCTGATGGAATAGTATTCCTACATTTTGGTGCTCGAACAGGGACCCAACTAATAGACTGCCAAAGTAGAATATCTTGTCCAGTGGTAGAACTGAAACAGGGTTTCTCGCTGGGGACACAGTATAATAAATTGGAAGCAGCAATACAGAAGCATATAAGAGAAGAAGTTGCCTAGGAGAGAGGAATGGTTTTCCCAACAGAAGACCACCATGTCAATCCCTTTATGGCATACAATGATAGGTGGTCATGTATGTTGGCGGAACGGCTGGCGTTAAAGAAACAAGCCAAGGCCATATGGTTACTTGCCCTCAGTAAGCAAAAAGACAAAGGTAAAGAACAAAGGAAAGAACTAAAAACAGAAGTTGATAACATTAAAAAGGGAGTTAGAAAAAGTAAAAGAGCAATTAAAAAAGACTCTCGATGATTAGAAGAGAGAGGGTCAGAATAATGATAAACGCATTCAAACCCTAGAAGTACATGTAGAATATTTTCAGAGCCAGGCTCTGGTTAAAGAGGGAAAACTAGTTGTGAATCAAGCAGCCCAACAAGAAACATTGGATAAAATGAGAAAGTTGGAAAAACAAAGAGATGATTTAAAGGCAGCCGTACGGGTGGACCCTATTATTGCAGGGAAGGGATGTACAGGTACACCATAACCCTGATCCATCGAGTCTAGCGGGTAATTTGATGTACCAAGGTGAAAGACACCGGTGTGAGGTGGAAAATCAAACCCACCCAGAGGGACCCATTAAGTCAGGAATGTGGTCCAACACATGGGATATATTTACATATATCTATATATAGATGGTCCAGCAAAATGAAAGATGGAGAAAGACAAACACGGTGCGACATATACGATTCTGATAGACAAACAGAACTAGCCCTGAAGCTGCCCGTACATATATCTGCTCAAGTGGCTGAGTTGGTGGCCGTAACACATCCCACTGAGTTTCCAACCCCTTATACAATACACTCAGACTCCATGTATGTGTGAAATTCCCGAACAGAATATCTCCCCATATGGGAAAAGGGGACGTTCATTTTGGCAGATGGGAAAGCCTTACCCTCCACTCCAATTTTACGGGTGATTTTTAACAGGGCAGAGGAAGTGCCCTGAGACATAGTAGTCCATAAAGTCAGGGCACATACCAAAAACGAACCTCTATGGGAGGGGAATCAGAAGGCTGATGAATTAGTCAAGAAAGGAGGTGAGGAGGAAATGGACTGGGATCCAGTAGAAATGTTTCCCTCATTGGAAGCCAATCAGCCACTGAAAATACTCGACACGACTTCTGAAACAACTGCAAAATGGGGATCCTGAAATAAAGGCCGTAATAGTGACATTAGAAAGGAAAGTCCGTCCACATGGAGAATATGCTAATAAACCAAAATTGGAGGTGAAAGATGGAGTCTTGTTCTGTAACCAAAAATGGGTAGTACCGCAGAATGAGAGGAGTGCTTTTCTCTACCAAGTCGATGATGCACCTACCTTGGGACAACCCGGACGAGGGGGCACCTTGAAAAGACTCCAACTGGTGGCCTGGAATACGAGGCCAAGTGGAGCACTACTGCCACAACTATCTAATCTTTGTGCAGCACAATTCCGATGTAAATACCAAAAAGGCACTGTTGCACCACACTCGGACCGATTTGTGGATAGATTATATCAGACCATTTCCCCCATCCTCAAGAAGAAATAAATATGTATTAGCGAAAGTAGACACCTTCTCCAAGTGTATGGGAGTGTTCCTGACCATCAATGCGACAGCTCAGGCCCCAACAAAGAAACTGGTAAACCATGTGTTCACCAGATTGGGTCGCCCGAGATCCAATGACTCAGATCAGGGAAGCCACTTCACTGGGAAGGTTATGCATACTGCGATGGAGCTGCTAGGAATCAAAACGTGATTCCATATTTCACACAATCCCATGTCATCAGGTATAGTTGAGAGGACGAACCACACATTGAGAACTATGCAAAAGAAATTAATTGGACAATCCCGTCAGACATGGGATCAATTGCTACCCTTGGCATTAATGGCCATTAGATCTAGTGAGTCACGTACCACTAAGATCTCACCTCATGAATTAATGACTGGGAGGGTTATGAGAACACTTGGTTAAGCTAATAGAATGGGATCTGGGATGGACAGTAATGGTAAAAACATACCAACAGTTGGGACCATTTGCTGCCAATTATGCGGGACCTTATTGCATTGTTGATAAGGCCAGTCCTTCTGTTTATAAGGTTGCCCTCCGGAAGGGGAAGGAAAAGTGGTTCCATATTAACCAGCTAAAGGAACATAAGGGAGACATCCTCGGCGTGGTGGACATGATGGATGACACCCCCAGAATCAGACCCATCATGTGGGATGATGCAAGAATAGTGGTGCCCCAGCTAGGGTACACCAGGGTAGGGGGACAAATGCAATGGATTTCAGACCACGACCAACTCCCAGGCCCCAGATGTTCAACAGTCCCAGATGGACTAATAAAAGAAGGCGTAAACCTAAATAAGATATTAACCAAGAGCAGCTACTGCCTGATGTGTTTTTCCTTTGGCAGTACTAGGCTGGTCTGCAGGAAGGAACACATACAGAACAAAATGAAGATATTGTGGTAGTGGATTTTATGTGTAATACTCATCATGTGTAATGTACCTATGTTACAAAGTAATGGGAATGATTGGAAATGTGTCTTGACTGTCTATACACCTACTTTCCCTAATGGGATAACATAGGAAACGCCCTTTAAAAATAAGGAAGGTAACGATTCTGTTAAAATACAGGAGAAAGAGGACGTGCGTTTAACAGGTTGGCACCCATGATGTAACTCTTATGCAGATCACCATGACACTCTAGGCTGATTACAGCATGGAAGGCCATTCGGCCCATCGAGTCCGGCTCTATGCAAGAGCAATCCAGCTAGTCCCACTCTCCTGCCCTATCCTTGTAGCCCTGTAAATTTTTTCCTTTCAAGTACTTATCCAGTTCCCTTTTGAAGGCCATGATTGAATCTGCCTCAACCACCAGATCCTAATCACTCGCTGTGTAAAAATGTTTTTCCTCATGTCACCTTTGGTTCTTTTGCCAATCATCTTAAATCTATGTCCTCTGTGCTTGACCCTTCCGCCAATGGGAACAGTTTCTCTCTATCTACTCTGTCTAGACCCTTCATGATTTTGAATACCTCTATCAAATCTCCTTGCAACCGTCTCTGTTCTAAGGAGAACAATCCCAGCTTCTCCAATCTATCCACGTAACTAAAGTCCCTCAAACCTGGAATCATTCTACTAAATCTCTTCTGCACCCTCTCTAAGGCCTTCACATCTTTCCTAAAGTGCGGTGCCCAGAACTGGACACAATACTCCAGTTGTGGCCAAACCAGTGCTTTATAAAGGTTCATCATGACTTCCATACTTTTGTACTCTATGCCTCTATTTATAAAGCCCAGGATCCCGTATGCTTTTTTAACTGCTTCCTCAACCTGCCCTGCCACCTTCAACGATTTGTGCACATATACCCCCAGATCTCTCTGTTCCTGTACCCCTTTTAGAGGTGTGCCCTCTAGTTTATATTTCCTCCCGAAATGTATCACTTCGCATTTTTCTGAGTTAAATTTCATCTGCCACCAGCCTGTCTATATCCTCTTGAAGTCTATCACTATCCTCCTCACTGGTTACTACCCTTCCAAGTTTTGTGTCATCTGCAAATTTTGAAATTGTGTCCTATACACCCAAGTCCAAGTCATTAATATGTATCAAGAAAAGCAGTGGTCCCAGCACCAACCCCTGGGGAACACCATTGTACACCTCCCTCCAGTCCGAAAAACAACCATTCACCAATACTCTCTGTTTCCTCCTTTTAATCTACAAGCTGTGATGACCCAAATCAGTACCTCTCAGAAAAACCTTGTTAAAATGCTACAACAAAACCAACAGATTGAAAAAGGGATTCAAACATTGGGTGGCCATGAGCGGTGGGAGGTCCCTGGGTTACAATGATATCCCTGGGTTACAATGATATCTATGTTATTTGTAATTGAGCAAATGACATTAGTGGTTGTTTTGATTATTATGAGATGCTGTATTAAGCAAACTTTGAAAAAGCATATAATTGGCAAATTTCAATGTAGATAAGTGTGAGATATTACATTTTGGTAGGAAGAATAAGGGGGCCACACACTGCTTGGATAATAAGAGTCTAAATAGGGTAGAGGAGCAGAGGGATCTGGGGGTACAGACACACAAATAACTAAAAGTAGTGACGCAGGTTAAGAAGGCCATTAAAAAAGCAAACCAAGCACTGGGGTTCGTTTCTAGAGGGATAGAACTGAAAAGCAGAAAAGTTATGTTAAACTTGTACAGAACCTTGGTTAGATCACGTTTGGAGTACTGTGAACAGTTCTGGTCTCCATATTATAAAGAGCATTCAAAGAGCAATGGTCTTCAAAGCATCCTACGCACTCTCATCCCACGTACTCCCCGCGTGGGAGACTTCTACTGCCTCCCAAAGATACACAAAGCCAACACACCCGGACGTCCTATCGTATCAGGCAACGGAACCCTGTGTGAGAACCTCTCTGGATACATCGAGGGCATCCTGAAACCCATCGTACAGGGAACCCCCAGCTTCTGTCGCGACACTACAGACTTCCTACAAAAACTCAGTACCCACGGACCAGTTGAACCACGAACACTTCTCACCACGATGGACGTCTCGGCACTCTACATCAGTATCCCCCACGATGACGGCATCGCTGCGACAGCATCAATACTCAACACCAACAACAGCCAATCTCCAGACGCCATCCTACAACTCATCCGCTTCATCCTGGATCACAATGTCTTCACCTTCGATAACCAGTTCTTTACCCAAACACACGGAACAGCCATGGGGACCAAATTCGCACCCCAATACGCCAACATTTTCATGCACAAGTTCGAGCAGGACTTCTTCACTGCACAGGACCTCCAACCAACACTATACACCAGATACATCGACGACATTTTCTTTCTATGGACCCACGGCAAGGAATCACTAAAGAGACTACACGATAACATCAACAAGTTCCATCCCACCATCAAGCTCACCATGGACTACTCCTCAGGATCAGTTTCTTTCTTGGACACACGAATCTCCATCAAAGACGGGCACCTCAGCACCTCACTCTACCGCAAGCCCATGGACAACCTCACGATGCTCCACTTTTCCAGCTTCCACCCTAACCACGTCAAAGAGGCCATCCCCTATGGACAGGCCCTGCGAATACACAGGGTCTGCTCAGACGAGGAGGAACGCGATGGACACCTACAGACGCTGAAAGACGCCCTAGTAAGAACAGGATATGACGCTCGACTCATCGATCGACAGTTCCGACGGGCTACAGCGAAAAATCGCATAGACCTCCTCAGGAGACTAACACGGGACGCAACCAACAGAGTACCCTTTGTCGTCCAGTACTTCCCCGGAGCGGAGAAACTACGCCATATTCTCCGCAGCCTTCAACATGTCATCAATGACGACGAACACCTCGCTATGGCCATCCCCATGCCTCCACTACTCGCCTTTAAACAGCCACCCAACCTCAAACAGACCATCGTTCGCAGCAAATTACCTAGCTTTCAGGAGAACAGTATCCACGACACCACACAACCCTGCCACGGTAACCTCTGCAAGGCATGCCAGATCATCGACACAGATACCACCATCACACGAGAGGACACCACCCACCAGGTGCATGGTTCATACTCCTGTGACTCGGCCAATGTTGTCTACCTCATACGTTGCAGGAAAGGATGCCCCAGAGCATGGTACATTGGCGAGACCATGCAGACGCTGCGACAACGGATGAACGGACACCGCGCAACAATCGCCAGACAGGAGGGTTCCCTCCCAGTCGGGGAACACTTCAGCAGTCAAGGACATTCAGCCACCGACCTTCGGGTAAGCGTACTCCAAGGCGGCCTTCGAGACACACGACAACGCAAAATCGTCGAGCAGAAATTGATAGCCAAGTTCTGCACCCATGAGGACGGCCTCAACCGGGATCTTGCGTTCATGTCACGCTACACGTTACCCCACCAGCGAACAAATGTTATCTGTTTTTAATACAACGGGTCATTTGCTGTCTTTTCGATGTTTCTGCCTCTCTCTTTTTTTGGTGGTTTGTATATTCGGAGACCTTGTAGGTAACACCTGTCTGTCTGCACACTGATTGCCTTGGCAACGGGCAGTTGAAAACACTGTCTGTAATCACCAAGTATTGTTCTGTGATTTATAAATGTGAGAGGTTCGAGGATTTCATTTCCACAACATTCACCTGAGGAAGGAGGAAGCCTCCGAAAGCTTGTGAATTTCAAATAAAATTGCTGGACTATAACTTGGTGTTGTAAAATTGTTTACTATTATAAAGAGGATATAGAAGCACTGGAGAAGGTGCAAAAAGGATTTACTAGGATAATACCAGAACTGAGGGGTTATGCCTATCAGGAAATATTGAATAGGCTGGGGCTCTTTTCTCTAAAAAAGAGAAAACTGAGGGGTGACCTGATAGAGGTCTTTAAAATTAAGAAAGGGTTTGATAGGGTAGACATAGAAAAGGTGTTTCCACTTGCTGGGGAGGCCAGAACTAGGGGCCATAAATATAAGATAGTCACTAATAAATCCAATAGGGAATTCAGGAGAAACTTCTTTACCCAGAGAGTGGTTAGAATGTGGAACTCAGACCAGAAGGAGTAGCTAAGGCGACTAGCATAGGTGCATTTAAGGGGAAGCTAGATAAACACATGAGGAAGAAATTAATAGAAGGATATGCTGATAGGATTAGATGAAGTAGGGTGGGAGGAGACTCACGTGGAGTATAAACATCAGCAGGAACCAGTTGGGCCGAATGGCCTGTTTCTGTGCTGTACATTCTATGTAATTCTATGTAATGTTAAAGAATTGCGTTTTTTTGAAATTGTCCCGGAAAACGCAAAGCTTGATTGTACCGGAATGCGAAGTATTAACTTGAGAGTGACGTATGTCTTGGCAAAAGTGAATCATTCAGAAAATCTGAAGACTCACTTGAGGAGGAATGATGGAAAATGTGCCAACTTGGCAATATTTTTGGAAACCGTGTGAACAGAACATTGTGATCCAAATAAACATCGTATTTGAGATGTTGAGACTGGGCACAAAGCAACTTACAGATTCTGGAGACACAATGACTGGCCTGAGGGACAGGTTGTTGCAAGGACTTTGCAACCAGACATGTCAATCAATTGACTCCTGCTTGCATCAGAAAGATATAAAACGATCCTTATCCAGGCTCTTGGCACTGCAGTCGGTGGAGAAGACAGAAGACCCATCTCTGAGGACGTCCAAGAAAGAAGACCTCAAGTGCCATGGAACTGATCACTCTGCTGCCTTGACGTGGAACTCTCAAAGGAACAGGTTGTATGTTTTATTGTTTATGAAATAAAAACAGTAGTTTACCAATCAGTTGTATTGTATTATTTGGCTCTCTATCGCTTGGGTCCATAAATCCTGGTGGAATAGTATTCCTACAGTGTCCCTCACGGATTTGGAGGTAACTTTGCGACATGGGTTGGTAAATGGTTAGAAGGTAGGACACAGAGAGTAGGCATAACTTGAACATACTCCGATTGGTGGGATGTGACAAGTGGTGTTTCCCAGGGATCTGTACTGGGGCCTCAGCTGTTCACAATATATATCAATGACTTGGATGAAGGATTTGCATTGTATATCGAAGTTTGCAGATGACACTAAATTAATAGGCACAGTAGGTTGTGGTAGATGGGAGCAGAAAGTTACAAAGGGACATAGGCAATTTAGGAGTGAAATCAGGAAGCATTTTCTCACACAAAGGGTGCTGGAAATATGGAATTCTCTCCCCAAAGGGCTGTGGATGCTGGGTCAACTGAAATTTTCAAGACTGAGATCGACAGATTTTTATTAGGTAAAGGTATCGAGGGATGTGGAGCAAAGGCGGGTAAATGGATTTGAGATATAGATCAGCCATGATCTAACAGAATGGCAGAAAAGGATCGAGTAGCCTTCTCCAAGTCCTATGTTTCTCCCTCTGTCTCTGATCTGTCAGTGAGTCTCTCCCCATCTGAATCACTCTATGTCTCTAATCCTTGAGTCTCTCCCTCCGTCTCCAATCCTTCAGTGTCTCTAGATCCATCTCCAATCCTTCAGTGTCTCTCCCTCTGTCTCCGATCCTTCAGTGTGACAGAGGGAGAGACACACTGAAGGATCGGAGACGGAGAGAGAGACACGCTGAAGGACTGGAGCCAGAAGGAGAGTCAGACTGAAGGATCGGAGATGAAGGGAGAGACGCCAAAGGCTCAGAGACAGAGGGAGAGACACACTGAAGGATTGGAGACATAGGGAGAGTCAGATTGAAGGATCAGAGACGGAGGGAGAGACACTGAAGGATCGTAGATGGAAGGAGAGACAGTGAAGGATCGCAGATGGAGGGAGAGCCAGACTGAAGAATTGGCGACGGACAGAGGGACACACTGAAGGATCGGCGAAGGAAGGAGAGACACTGAAGGATCGGCGAAGGAAGGAGAGACACTGAAGGATCATAGACGGAGGAAGAGAAACACTGAAGCATCGGCGACAGATGGAGAGACACTGAAGGATCGGAATTGGAGGGAGAGACATTGAAGGATTGGTGAAGGAAAGAGAGGGAGAAACACTGACGAATCGGAGATGGAGGGAGAGACTCGCTGAAGGATCGGAGGCAGAGGGAGAGTCAGCCAGAAAGATCGGAGACAGAGGGAGAGACACACTGAAGGATCGGAGACGGAGGTAAAGTCAGACTGAAGGATCGGAGACGGTGGGAGAGACATATTGAATTATCGGAGACGGAGGGAGAGTCAGAGTGTAGGATCGGAGTTGGAAGGAGAGATACACTGAAGGATCGGAGATGGAGGGAGAGTCAGACTGAAGGATCGGAGTTGGAAGGAGAGATACACTGAAGGAACGGAGATGGATGAAGAGACACACTGATGGATCGGAGAGGGAGGAAGAGACACTGAAGGATCGGAGGTGGAGGGAGAGACACACTGAAGGATTGGAGATGGAGGGAGAGACACACTGAAGGATCGGAGATGGATGAAGAGACACACTGAAGGATCGGAGATGGATGGGGAGACACACTGATGGATCGGAGAGGGAGGAAGAGACACTGAAGGATCGCAGGTGGAGGGAGAGTCAGACTGAAGGATTGGAGTTGGAAGGAGAGATACACTGAAGGATCGGAGATGGATGAAGAGACACAATAAACGATTGGAGATGGATGGAGAGACACTGAAGAATCGGCGACGGACGGGAGGAGCCAAAGGTCGGAAACATAGGAAGAGACACTGAGAATCGGAGACGGAGGGAGAGACACACGGAAGGATCAGAGGCATAGGGAGAGTCAGATTGAAGAATCGGAGATGGGGGAGAGACAATGACGGATCGGAGATGGAGGGAGAGACAATGACGGATCGGAGATGGAGGGAGAGACAATGACGGATCGGAGATGGAGGGAGAGACAATGACGGATCGGAGATGGAGGGAGAGACAATGTCGGATCGGAGATGGAGGGAGAGACGGACTGAAGGATCGGAGATGGAGGGAGAGACGCTGAAGGATCACAGATGGAGGGAGAGACGTTGAAGGATCGGAGATGGAGGGACAGACACTGAAGGATCAGAGATAGAGGGAGAGACACTGAAGGATCAGAGATAGAGGGAGAGACACTGAAGGATCGGAGTTGGAACGAGAGTCAGACTGAAGGATCGGAGAGGGAAGGAGAGACAGTGAAGGATCGGAGACGGAACGAGAGTCAGACTGAAGGATCGGAGAGGGAAGGAGAGACAGTGAAGGATCGGAGACAGAACGAGAGTCAAACTGAAGAATTGGAGATAGAAGGAGAGACAGTGAAAGATCGGAGACGGAACGAGAGTCAGACTGAAGGATCAGAGAGGGAAGGAGAGACAGTGAAGGATCAGAGATGGAACAAGAGTCAGACTGAAGGATCGGAGATGTAGGAAGAGACACACTGAAGATCAGAGCTGGGTGGAGAGTCACGCTGAAGGATCGGAGATGTAGGAAGAGGCACACTGAAGCATCGGAGACGGACGGAGAGACACTGATGGATCAGAGTTGGAGGGAGAGACACTGAAGGATCGGAGACAGAGGGAGAGACACCGAAGGTTCAGAGACATAGGGAGAGACACTGACGAATTGGAGACGGAGGGAGTGACACGCCAAAGGATCGAGATGTAATGAGAGACACTGCAGGATCGGAGACATAGGGAGAGACAATGAAGGATCGGAAACAGAGGAAGAGACACACTGAAGGATCGGAAATGAAGGAGAGACACATTGAAGGATCGGAGACGTGAGAGGGAGAGACACACTGAAGGATCGGAGATGGAGGGAGAGACACACTGAAGAATCGGCAACAGACAGAGAGACACTGAAGGACCGGAGTTGGAGACAGACACACTGAAGGATCGGAGATGGAGGGAGAGACAGACTGAAGGATCGGAGACGGAGGGAGAGTCAGACTGAAGTATCGGAGATGGAGGGAGAAACACACTGAAGGATGGGAGACAGAGGGAGAGAGACACTGAAGGATCGTAGATGGAGGAAGAGAAACACTGAAGCTTCGGCAACGGATGGAGAGACCCTGTATGATCAGAGTTGGAGGAAGAGACATTGAAGGATTGGAGACGGAAAGAGAGACACGGAAGGTTCGGAGACATCGAGAGAGACACTGACGAATCGGAGACTGAAGGAGAGACAAACTGAAGGATCGGAGACGGAGGTAAAGTCAGACTGAAGGATCGGAGATGGAGGGAGAGACACATTGAAGGATTGAAGAGGGAGGAAGAGACACCATGATGGGCCGTAGAGGGAGGAAGAGGCACACTGATGGATCGTAGACATAGGGAGAGTCAGACTAAAGGATCGAAACCAGAGGGAGAGTCAGACTGAAGGATCGGAGATGGAGGGAGAGACCCTGAAGGGTCTGAGACGGAGGGACAGGCACACTGAAGGATCAGAGAGTGAGAAAGAGACACACTGATGGATCGTGAACATAGGGAGAATCAGACTAAAGGATCGGAACCAGAGGGAGAGTCAGACTGAAGGATCGGAGATGGAGGGAGAGACACTGAAGGATCGGAGGCGGATGGACAGTCAGTCTGAAGGATCGGAGATGGAGGGAGAGACACTGAAGGATTGGAGGCCTTGGGAAAGACACTGACTAATCGGAGATTAAGCAACAGAGACGTAGCGAGAGACACACTGAAGGATCGGAGATGGAGGGAGACACACCGGAGCATCGGAGACAGACGGAGAGACCTTGACGAATCAGCGACGGACAGAGAGACACTGAAGGTTCGGAGTTGGAGGGAGAGACACTGAAGGATCGGAGACGGAGGGAAAGACACGCTGAAGGGTCGGAGCCAGAGGGAGAGTCAGACTGAAGGATCGGAGATGAAGGGAGAGACACTGAAGGTTCAGAGACGGAGGGAGAGATACATTGAAGGATTGGAGACATAAGGAGAGTCAGACTGAAGGATCGGTGTTGGAGGGAGAGACAGGCTGAAGGATCGGAGACGTAGGGAGAGACACTGAAGGATTGGATTTGGAGGGAGAGGCACTGAAGGATCGGCGACGGAGGGAGAGATACTGAAGGATGGGAAACAGAGGGAGAGACACACTGAAGGATCGGCGACGGAGGGAGAGATACTGAAGGATCAGAGTAGGAGGGAGAGACACTGAAGGATCAGAGATGGAGAGAGAAAGGCTGAAGAATCGGAGACGTAGGGAGAGACACACTGAAGGATCGGAGACGGAGGGAGAGATAGACTGAAGGATCGGAGATGGAGGGAGAGACACGCTGAAGGATCAGTCTGATTCTCCCTCTGGCTTTGATCCTTCAGTGTGCCTCTCCCTGTTTCTGATCTTTGCTTCCTGAACTGTTCATAGCCAGGTAAATGGCCACTCGAAACACCAATATTTATATTTGCCTTCTAGTCATGTTGACAACCAAAATCAATCTTCTTCAGAGGTGTTGCCATCTCAAGAGGGAGAGGGTAAGGATGATTGAAGTAAATGTTTGTAGTCTTCAGCTCTTTCTTCTTTGATCAGAAATCACAGTGCTCCTGGTGGGGTACAGCACACACCTGAAATGTAACCTACCATAAAGCCAGCTGTTGTCTTTTGCAGCGCTTGCTGAGAGAATTGGGCACCATCTATTTATAGAAGGGTTCAATGATGTGCTTGAAATATTGTAAACTTCACATTTGTGTATGGGATCTGCCTGCTCCAGAGAGGTGCAATCCCCTTGTAAAAAGTCCAGATTTATTCTTTGTGGCACACTATTGATGCAGCTTTCCAAGAGTGTCTAGGAAAGCCAGGTTGGGTCTGAGTAGGGGACTTTACAGCGTCAGTCAGAAATAGGGCAATACCGGCAATTGATTCAGTACTGGCCGACATATCAAGGTTGAGGGGGCTCCTCCATAGATATCTTTTAATATTTCACTGTACTTGATTGATCTTGAAGAATTCATACAACTCAAATTTGAAGAGACCGTGCAAGGAGTAGCCAACGAAGGTTGGAGTCCACTCTTTGGCCAAGAAGCACGGGAGATCCCCTTGTATTGTACTGATTAGAATGGACCCTTATGCAGCATTTCACCACACCTAGAGGTACAATAAGAGCTGTGAATGAAACCAATGTTGCTGATCTCACAATAAATTAACTGATCATGGGAACCAAATTGGTAGTTGTATTACAAATGTAAGAAAATGACTGGCAGGAAAAGACCAGCTGGTCCATCAAGTCTGCCCCACAACATTATGGCTGGAACATCATGACTAAACTCTTCTTCCCTGGTTCCTGGGGGCATCACTAGTAATATGCCTCCAGGCTGAACCACATCCGTTAACTACAACTTTTTGACTGCGGGATTGGAGGCAATTCCTAATCCAGCGTTTTTCAAATTCAGACTGATACCACAAGATTCTTGTGAAGTAAGCTAGTGAGGAATCTTATCAAGGGCTTTTTGAAAGTACAAGTAGACAAGGGACCTTTTTTATTCGTTCATGGGATGTGGGCGTCGCTGGCAAGGCCAGCATTTATTGCCCATCCCTAATTGCCCTTGAGATGGTGAGCCACCTTCTTGAACCGCTGCAGTCCTTATGATGAAGGTTCTCCCACAATGCTGTCAGGTAGGGAGTTCCAGGATTTTGACCGAGCGACAATGAAGGAACGGCGATATTTTTCCAAGTCGGGATGGTGTGTAACTTGGAGGGGAACATGCAGGTGGTGTTGTTTCCATGTGCCTGCTGCCCTTGTCCTTCTAGGTGATAGAGGTCACGGATTTGGGAGGTGCTGTCGAAGAAGCCTTGGCGAGTTGCTGCATTGCATCTTGTAGATATTACACGGTGCGCCAGTGGTGAAGGGAGTGAATGTTTAGGGTGGTGGATGGGATGCCAATCAAGCGGGCTGCTTTGTCCTGGATGGTGTTGAGCTTCTTGAGTGTTGTTGGAGTTGCACTCATCCAGGCAAGTGGAGAGTATTCCATCACACTCCTGACTTGTGCCTTGTAGATGGTGGAAAGGCTTTGGGGAGTCAGGAGGTGAGTCACTCGCCACAGAAAATCCAGCCTCTGACCTGCTCTTGTAGCCACAGTATTTATGTGGCTGGTCCAGTTAAGTTTCTGATCAATGGTGACCCCCAGGATGTTGATGGTGGGGGATTTGGCGATGGTAATGCCGTTGAATGTCAAGGGGAGGTGGTTAGACTCTCTCTTGTTGGAGCTAGTCATTGCCTGACACTTGTCTGGAGCGAATGTTACTTGCCACTTATCAGCCCAAGCCTGGATGTTGTCCAGGTCTTGGAGCATGCGGGCACGGACTACTTCATTATCTGAGGGGTTGTGAATGGAACTGAACACTGTGCAATCATCAGCGAACATCCCCATTTCTGACCTTATGATGGAGGGAAGGTCATTGATGAAGCAGCTGAAGATGGTTGGGCTTAGGACACTGCCCTGAGGAACTCCTGCAGCAATGTCCTGGGGCTGAGATGATTGGCCTCCAACAACCACTACCACGTTCCTTTGTACATTGGCGAGACCATGCAGACCCTGCGACAACGGATGAATGGACACCGCGCAACAATCGCCAGACAGGAGGGTTCCCTCCCAGTTGGGGAACACTTTAGCAGTCAAGGACATTCAGCCACCGATATTCGGGTAAGCGTTCTCCAAGGCGGCCTTCGAGACACACGACAACGCAAAATCGTCGAGCAGAAGTTGATAGCCAAGTTCTGCACCCATGAGGACGGCCTCAACCGGGATCTTGGGTTCATGTCACGCTACACGTAACCCCAGCAGCAAAAAGGGGGAAAAAAAATTATGTTTTTTAATATTCTCTC
Source organism: Heptranchias perlo (assembly GCF_035084215.1). Lineage (NCBI taxonomy): Eukaryota > Metazoa > Chordata > Chondrichthyes > Hexanchiformes > Hexanchidae > Heptranchias > Heptranchias perlo. Next base: position 25,345,603 of record NC_090329.1, read on the forward strand.
TCTCTCTCTCTCTGCCATTTTGGGTTTCTTTCTGCCTGTCTGTGTAATTGACACAATGTATATCCAGTGTACTGGGACGTGCTGTTCTCCGTGACTGGCCTGTTTGAATAACAACGACACCTTTTGATTGGTGTGATGCTGTCCCAGCATAGTATAAGATATGCGATTTGAGAACCTTTTCACTCATTCATCTGACGAAGGGGATAATCTCCGAAAGCTTGTGATTTTAAAATAAATTTGTTGGACTATAACCTGGTGTTGTAAGATTCCTTACGTTCCTTTGTGTTAGATATGCCTCCAGCCACTGGAGAGTTTTCTCCCGATTCCCGTTGACTTCAATTTTACTAGGTCTCCTTGGTGCCACACTCGGTCAAATGCTGCCTTGATGTCAAGGGCAGTCACTATCACCTCACCTCTGGAATTCAGCTCTTTTGTCCATATTTGGACCAAGGCTGTAATGAGGTCTGGAGCCGAGTGGTCCTGGCAGAACTGAAACTGAGCATTGCTGAGCAGGTTATTGGTGTGTAAGTGCCGCTTGATAGCACTGTCGACGACACCTTCCCTCACTTTGCTAATGATTAAGAGTAGACTAATGGGTCAGTAATAGGCTGGATTGGATTTGTCCTGCTTATTGTGGACAGGACATAACTGGGAAATTTTCCACGTTGTCGGGTAGATGCCAGTGTTGTAGCTGTACTGGAACAGTTTGGTTAGAGGCAAGGCTAGTTCTGGAGCACAAGTCTTCAGCACTACAGCCGGGTTGTTGTCGGGGCCCATAGCCTTTGCTGTATCCAGTGTACATAGTCGTTTCTTGATGTCACATGGAGTGAATCGAATTGGCTGAAGACTAGCTTCTATGACGGTGGGGATATCAGGAGGAGGCCGAGATGGATCATCCACTCGATCTTCTGGCTGAAGATGGCTGCAAACGCTTCAGCCTTGTCTTTTGAACTCACGTGCTGGACTCTACCATCATTGAGGATGGGAAGGTTCACAGAACCTACTCCTCCTCCCGTTAGTTGTTTAATTGTCCACCACCACTCACGGCTGGATGTGGTAGGACTGCAGAGCTTTGATCTGATACGGTGGTTGTGGAATCGCTTAGCTCTGTCTGTATCATGTTGCTTCCGCTGTTTAGCATGCATGTAGTCCTGTGTTGCAGCGTCACCAGGTTGGCGACAGGTAGATTGGTGAGGACGAGGTCAAATAAGTTTTTCCGTCGTGTTGGTTTGCTCACGACCTGCTGAAGGCCCAGTCTGGCAGCTATGCCCTACAGGACTCGGCCAGCTCGGTCAGTAGTGGTGCTACCGAGCCAATCTTGGTGATGGACGTTAAAGTCCCCCCACCCAGACTACCTGCAAATAAGGGCTGCCAGTTGCTGGTCGTCCATGAACCATCCTCCAGGGATGGCCACTCTGCAAGTGAGGGGCTTTGAAAGGACGAGCTGGACTGGAGCCACCAGGTACTGACGGAAACACCGGTGAGAATAAAATGTCTGGTCCGTTTAATCGCGCGTTTTTGAAACCAGCACAGCGAGTGCCTTTATTGCCCTGGCCACCATTTTACAAACTGAATCCATTTACTTTGTACCTTGTGATTTAATGTTTTTTGGAATCAGGAAAATGCATAAACGCTAATGTCAGGGCAATAATTTAATATGCACCATCTGAAAGAATTCCAAAGCCATCTGAGTTTGCAAGGGTGCTTTTTTTAACCCCCACCCACGACTTCAGGAAATCGACGACTTCAACGTTTTTCAAATCAAATTCGATTAGCTCGTTAAATATATGGAATTTACAACAGAAAGGGGGTATTTTAAGCTCGAACCGATTTACTTTCAAACTACTTTACCTAAAGACGAGGTCGACTTTCGAAGAGAAGAAATTGGCGCCTCTCCACGCTCGCGCCCAACGGCCGCCGCCGCCTCGTGCCCGCGCTCTCTGTGTGGGTGAACGCTCGCTGTTGCACGCTCGGCACCTTTGCCCGCATCCGTTGGCTTCGAGTCCGAGGTAAAGTCAACAAGATTTTCTATAAACATCGTTTGTAGCCGAGAGTGGGTCTAAAAACAGCAGAATAGAAGCACTTTTTAAAAAATGGAGTGACTATAGATATCGCAGCTGCCTCCCCCGCCGCCGCACACGCTGTTAACACCAAGCGATTTAGGGTTTAGGTTTGGGGTTTCAGGATTAAGGTTAGGACTAGGGGTTTAGGGTTAAGATTTGGGGTTTGTGTCAGTGGTTAGGGATAGAAGGTAGGGTCGGTGATCAGGGTTAGGAATTAGGGGTTGGTATCAAGGTTAGGGGGTTGGTGTTAGGGTTAGTGGTCAGGGTTAGGATATTGGGGTAAAGATTGAGGCGTTCGGGTTAGGATGTTAGGTTTGGGGTAAAGATTGGGGTGTTGAGTAAGGATTGGAGTGTTAAGGTTAGGTGTTAGGGTTGGGGTTTTAAGGTTGGGGTTTTGAGGTTAGGGTGTTAGGGTTGGGGTGTTAAGGTTAGGGTAAGGATTGGGGTGATAGGGTATGGATTGGGGTGTTAGGGTTAGGTGTTAGGGTAAGGATTGGGGTGTTAAGTTTAGGGTTAGGTGTTAGGGTTGGGGTGTTAGGGTAAGGATTGGGGTGTTAGGGTTAGGAGTTAGGGTAAGGATTGGGGTGTTAGGGTAAGAATTGGGGTGTTTGGGTTAAGATTGGGTTGTTAGGGTAAGGATTGAGGTGTTAGGGTAAGGATCAGGGAGTTAAGATTAGGTGTTAGGGTTAGGATTGGAGTGTTAGGGTAAGGATTGGGGTGTAAGGGATAGGATTGGGGTGTAAGGGTTAGGATTGGAGTTTTCGAGTTAGGATTGAGGTGTTAGGGTTAGGTGTTAGGGTTAGGATTGGAGTGTTAGGATAAGGAATGTGGTGATAGGGTTAGGATTTAGTGTTAGGTTAAGGATTAGGGTGTTACGGTTAGGATTGGGGTGATAGGGTAAGGATTGGGGTGATAGGGTTCGGTGTCAAGGTTGGGGTTGGGCTGAGGATGTTAGGGTTGGGATAACGTTTGGGGTGTTAGGGTTCGTGTGTTAGAGATATACTCAAAGCTGAGATGGACAGATTTCTGGACTCTAGGGGAATGAAGGGATATGGGGATCGGGCCGGAAAGTGGAGTTGAGGTCGAAGATTAGCCATGATCTTATTGAATGGCAAAGCAGGCTCAAGGGGTCATGTTGCCTACTCCTGCTCCTATTTCTTACGTTTCTTATGATTAGGGTTAGAAACTGCTGTTGCCAATGCCACGGTCACTACCTCGTGCCCCTGCTCCCTGGGTCGGTGAAGGGTCGCTTGGTACCTTCACCACATCCGCTGGTTTTGAGACTGAGGTAAAGCCAACAAGGTTATATAATATTGTTTGTTTACAGAAGTGATGCGACTTAGTAGACAAGTCCACTAAACTCTTCAAACGTTTGTTATTGACAGTTTTCCGAATCAACTGGTGCTTCAGGGTTTCTATATGCGTTTTGAAGACGACGTGCCAGCCAGTATGATGGCAGCCTGAACTTTTCCGCTGTGAAATTGCTAGTAACTGTTTCAGGAAGATGTTGTCCCTGATGTCAAAATTACTCTTCAAGCAGAACGTAAATGTAAGTGACCGTGGCGTTGTCACCAGCGATTCTAACCCTAATCACTAACCCCTAACCCCAACTGCCCAATCCTTACCCCAACCTTAACACCATAACACCCTATCTCTAACACCTTATACACCGTAACACCCTAACCCCTGACCCTACCTTTTAACCCCTGACTTCTATCCCTAACCACTACATCGATCCCCTAATCCTAACCTTAATTCTAAACCCAAAACGCAAACCCTAAATCACGTGGTGTCAACAGCGTGATGCAGGGCCAACTACCGTGTCAACTGTCGCTCCGTTTTTTAATTGCTATTATTCTCCTACTCCTGGCTTTTCTTTTTAACTTCACACACCTCAAAATGTCTCAAGATTCTTACAACTATATAGGATTTTTGCTTTACCTCACTACCTTTTGCTCACCATACTTTTCATTATAATATTCCTAACTCCCTCATTTCTGATCAAACCTCATCCCACTAACTTTTTCTGAGCTAATTTTTCACCAGCACCAAATTCTCTGGAACCCTCTAACTTTCCTTCTGAAAGTTTTTTCAATCGTTTACCCATCGTTCAGGTTTTAGTGCCATCACAACCTTTTTTTCCACTCTCCACAGCCCAGCTATTTCACCACCTTTCCTCCCCTAATATTTCACATCTCTCTATCATTTAAATGTTGCTCCACAGCCTACAGCTCCGCAACCATCACATGTCCAACTTCACACATGCATTGCAAAGGGGGTGAATGAGGGAGTTGAGGGGAAAGGGGGAGAATGAGTGAGATGAAGAGAGGGGAAAGGAGTGATAATGAGGGAGGGGGAGATGGGAAAGGGAGAGAAAGAGGGAGGGGAGGACGGAGGAAAGGTGGGAAATGAAGAAGGGGAGGAACGGAGAGGGGAAACGGAAGAATGAGGGAGGAAAGGGGAAGAGGAGAATGAGGGAGGGGAGAGAGGACAGGAGAATGAGGAAGGGGAGAATGAGGGAGGGAAGAGAGGGGGAGAGGAGAATGAGGAAGGGAGAATGAGGGAGGTCCAGTATAAGGGGAGGAGTGAAAGAGGGGCAGTGAAGGTAGGGAATGAGGGTGATGAGGTATGGGGAACGTGAGGAGGAAGGGGGAAGAGAAGGTTACAAAGGCCAATGTCTAATTGTTTCATATAATGTTATGTTATGCTTATGGTATCACCTACAAGTGCAATACTATTGGAACATTGCCACCACTCAAGGTTTTTAACATATCACAGATACTACAGACAAATTATATTCAATACTTTATATATATATTATAGAAAAAATATTCCTCATATGTATACATACCTATCCATTGCATCTATAAATGGATCTTGCTGTACATTTTATATATTTAATGTTTATTTTCTTTTATTCTGGTTTACTTTTTTCCAGACCCACACAATTATATGAAAACCTTCTAATATGGTACAATATCCCAATATGCAATTTAATTCATCACATTTCTATTTTTAAAAAATCTATATATTGCTCTACAATGAAACATTCTTAATTCAGCTAATCCTTCAGTCCTTATGAATCAACATTTTGTCTGACTTTCCGAGGTTCAGTGCCATGGGAAATGGACTGGTTGGTTTAAAAAAAGCTTTGCTAATAATCTGAAAAACATAGATCTCCTGGGGGTTGCATGTCCTGTAACCCTGGGATAAGCATGGGTACTATGAGACTCAGAATGAGTTGCCATGATGGATAAAATAATGCATACTTTATTCCTTTTTGAGGATCACTTCTGCATTTTTTCTGAAGAAGGTATTTTTCTGCACCTCATTACTTAGACATTTTTTCTACAGGTAATAACAAATGACAGTAATACTGACCCAGTTGACATTGATCAGTATGGACAAAGTAAACTTCATAAGGTAAGATTTGTACTACCTTATTTTGTAGTACTCAAACTAAACTGTTGATCTGACTTTGGTTTCTGTATTTCATCAGTAAATGGTTCCTACCTTAAAGGGATTTCAAATAGTAGAAGTACTTGCCATGACCTTGGGGTACCAGCGTATGGCACCGTTGAATGTTGGAATGTGGTTTGATACTGCACACCTTCGAGGTCCCATATGGAGTATTGTTTATTTGTTTAAATTACAAATTTTGAGCACTTTAACAGCCAAACACACCTAGAATCATGCTATAAGAACAGAAAACTCAGCAGGATATCTTATATACAGGCCTTTACATTGCCCTGGGATTTCTGGGGCTTCTGCAAAGAGGCATGGGACTTCATCTGCCAGGACCACCAGTTTGACATTTGGGCACAGATCAGCAGGTCCTGCAAGACCTGTCCATCTTGGACAGAAAATCTTGCATGATCACTGACTTTCTCACCTGAATTCCCAATATTTGGCCACAGTGGGAAAAGCTCCGTGCTGGGAGCGCAAATTTGTAAATGAGTTGAGTATGGCCAGCAAAATTCATAGAATGGTTACAGCACGGAAGGAGGCCATTCGGCCCATCGAGTCCATGCCAGCTCTCTGCAAGAGCAATCCAGCTAGTCTCACTCCCCCGCCCTATCCCCGTAGCCCTGCAAATTTCAAGTTCTTATTCAATTCCCTTTTGAAAGTCACGATTGAATCTGCCTCCACCACCCCCTCAGGCAGTGCATTCCAGATTATAACCACTCGCTGCCTTTCCCCATGTTGCCTTTGGTTCTTTTATCAATCACCTTAAATTTATGTCCTTCTGCCAATGGGAACAGTTTCTCCCTATCTACTCTGTCTAGACCCTTTGAATACCTCTATCAAATCTCCTCTCAACCTTCTCTGCTCTAAGTAGAACAATCCCAGCTTCTCCAGTCTATCCACATAACTGAAGTCCCTCATCCCTGGAAACATTCTAGTAAATCTCTTCTGCACCCTCTCTAAGGCCTTCATATCCTTCCTAAAGTGCGGTGCCCAGAACTGGACATAATACTCCAGTTGTGGCCAAACCAGTGTTTTATAAAGGTTCATCATAACCTCCTTGTTTTTGTACTCTATGCCTCTATTTCTAGAGCCCAGGATTCCATATGCTTTCTTAACCGCTTTCTCAACCTGCCGTGCCACCTTCAATGATTTTTTCGCATAAACTCCCAGATCTCTCTGTTCCTGCATCCGTTTTAGAATTGTATCCTTCGGTTTGTATTGCCTCTCCTCATTCTTCCTGCCAAAATGTATCACTTCACACTTTCCTGCATTAAATTTCATCTGCCACGTGTCCGCCCATTCCACCAGTCTGTCCTCTTGAAGTCTAGCACTATCCTCCTCGCTGTTCACTACTCCTCCAAGTTTTGTGTCATCTGCAAATTTTGAAATTGTGCCCTGCATACCCAAGTCCAAGTCATTAATATATATCAAGAAAAGCAATGGTCGTTGTACTGACGCTTGGGGAACACCACTGTATACCTCCCTCCAGTCTGAAAAACAACCGTTCACCACTACTCTTAGTTTCCTGTTACTTAGCCGATTTCGTATCCATGATGCCACTGCTCCTTTTATTCCATGGGCTTCAACTTTGATGACAAGCATATTATGCAGCACTTTATCAAATGCCTTTTGAAAGTCCACATACACCAAATCAACCACATTGCTCTCATCATCCCTTTCTGTTACCTCATCAAAAAACTGAATCAAGTTAGTTGAACATAATTTGCCTTTAACAAATCCAATGCTGGCTTTCCTTAATTAATCCACACTTGTCCAAGTGACTGTTATTTTTGTCCCAGATTATCGTTTCTAAGGGCTCGATTTTGGCGTCGGGTTTCCAGTGGGTTTCCAGCGGGGGGGCCCGGAAAATCCCGATATCCGGTCACGTGACCGGATCGCGACGAAATCCCGGCCACTTCCGGGTACCGCGCTGACGTACGGGGCTGCGCGCGCAAGCCCCGCTGGTGGGAATCCCGCAGGCAATTAAAGCCAGCGGGGTTCCACTTGAGAGTACTTACCTTGCTTGTTGAGGTCAGTTAATGAGCTGAATCAGCTGTCAAAAGAGGAAGTGTGGGATTTTAGGTTCAAGGCAGTGAGCTTCACACACTGGGGGAAACAGTCTCTCTCCAACCAGGCGTGTTGCAGCCTGTGGCAGGTGGCAAGGTGCACTCCACGGGGGACAGCCCTCACCCACGCAGGAGGCCACCGCGTCACATAGGGCAGCCCCTGCCCCCCACCACCCCCCGCCAAGCCAGAGGACAGACCGACACGAAACCGCAGCCCCAGTCCGAGGAACCACCCACCTACCCTGCACAACCCCTCAGACCAACACCTGCCAGATGGGTGGTGTGTGGACACCCTCGGAGGACGAAGAGCATGACCAGCCCCAGCAGCCTCGCAGTCCACGCCGTCCGCCGCAGAGACGTGGATCCCCCCAACACGGTGTTGTTGCACGCCCACCTGCACAGCAGGAGGGAGGGCTACCGCAGAGAGAGACGCATCACAGAGGGCACTACCCTCGCCACAGGGTCCACAGACCGAGGCGCAGCTCCCCGGACCTCTCCGAGCAGCAGTGCACAGGGAGGCGCAGATTCGCTCGACATGTAGTCGTGGAGATCTGCAGCCTCTTTCATGCCGAGCTGCTCCTGGCTGGCCCCAGCACCAACTGCTTACCTGTCGCTGTCAAAGTCACCACTGCCCTCCACACCTTCTCCTCCGCATCCTTCCAGGGTGCAGCCGGCTACACCGCCGATGTCTCTCAGTCGTCTGCGCGGACGAGCCCTGCAAATACACCTGCACCTACTCTGCAGTAACACGATGGGTGGCATCAGTGGTGGGTCCTCATAGTGATACCCAGGAGCGGGCATTATTGGACACAACGGACAGGATTCGCGGAGACATGGCAGTGGTGGTGTCAATATAATGTGTGCTGTTTGTTGCTCTGAAATTCAATATAGGTAACACCCATGACAAACCCTCAGACACCCTTGTGCACCCCCTTCATGCTGACGAGACGTTTGCCTTACGCTGCCTACTGCACATATGTGATGCATGCCCTGTGGCTGCAGCACAGGTGGTGGCAGGTTGAGTGAGGCTGGCCGTGAGGGAGATGCACGAGAGGGTGAGTATGGGATGGAGCAATGAGATTGTATGAGGATTGGGTCGCGTGTTAGTGGCAGGATGAGTACTGGCGAGGTGAGTCGGTGGAGGTAAGATGAGGATGGGGTTTGAGTGGGTATGAAGGGTGATGTGACAGAGTAGTGTTGGCGGTGCCGAAGGAGATGTGGGGTGGGGGCAGTGTTGTGGCAGACGGAGTGTAGGGGAAAGACTTCGTGTTCTCACTGCGGCTGACCTACTGCGGTCATTGCAGCGGCTCCTGCACTGTATGCAGGTGGGCCATATGTTGGTGGCGCAGGTGACCCCCTCTGACACCTCAAGCCAGGCCTTCTTGGTGGCAGAGGCAGGCCGCTTCCTCCCGCCCGCCGGGTGGAAGATCTGTGTCCTCCCCCTCCTCCTCACCCCATCTGATGATAGCTGGGGTGAGGCATCATTAAACTGGGAGCAGCCTTCCCCCTGGGCTGCTCCATGCTGCAATTTGTTCCACTGGTTGCAGCATCTGTCAGTGGAGGACTGCCCCTTTAACTAGAGAGCCTCCAGCTGACAGATCGTACTGCGCATGCGCAGCCCGACCGACGCGCAGGCCAGCGCCGTGGACCCCGGAGGAGCAGGTAATTGATTCCTATTAGTGGGTTGCCTGCTACGATCGCGCGGGCAACCCACTAATTTCGCCGAGCGTGTTGACCACGCTCCCGGAGGACCACCCGCTGGGAACCCGCAGGCCTGCTAAATTCGAGCCCTAAAAGTTTCCCCACCACAGAGGTTAAACTGACTGGCCTGTAGTTGCTGGGTTTATCCTTGCAGCCTTTTTTGAACAAGGGTGTAAAATTTGCAATTCTCCAGTCCTCTGGCATCGGATCTAAGGATGATTGGAAGATTATGGCCAGTACCTCCTCAATTGCTACCATTACTTCCGTCAGCAACCTAGAATGCATCCCGTCTGGACCAGGTGACTTATCTATTTTAAGCATAGCCAGCCTTTCTAGTACCTCCTCTTTCTCAATTTTTAGCCCAACCAGTATCTCAACTACATCTTCCTTTACTGAGACTCTGGCGGCATCTTCTTCCTTGGTAAAGACAGAAGCAAAGTACTCATTTAATATCTCAGCCATGCCCTTTGCCTCCAAGCATAGATCTCCTTTTTGGTCCCCAATTGGTCCCACCCCTCCTCTTACTACCCAATTACTGTTTACATGCCTATTGAAGACTTTTGGATTCCCTTTTCTGTTAGCCACCAGTCTATTCTCCTACTCTCTCTTTACCCCTCTTATTTCCTTTTTTGCTTCCCCTCTGAACTTTCTATATTCAGCCTGGTTCTCATTTGTATTATTAACCTGACATCTGTCATACGCCCCGTTTTTCTGCTTCATCTTACTCTCTATCTCTTTGTTACATAATCAAATGCCATCTAAGCATTAATGGACTTGAATTATTTTATATTAAAGTAGTCGCAAGTGTTCTCAGTAGTAGCACCAATTAGATATGAGTATATAAGTTAATACAAAACAACATATAGGGGAAGGCAACTATGCATAGAAACATTTTTAGTTCTAACTATTACTCAGAACAGCATAAACAATGGCAGAGGGCATTGGCCCTTTACAATGCACAGTTCCCTAACAGAATTGCAAGATTTATATGTAGTGCTCCAGAGTAGTTAATTTACAAACAAGTATGCTTGCACGATTATATAGTACTGATCAAAAATGACAACACTGCTATGATTGTGAAGTATGGTATACAAGACAAAAGTGACAGGCAGAATGGTTTAGAATTTGGGCCTTGATGTAATTTCATGATGTGAGAATTAAGCAGATTGAAATTGGTGTCACAACAACATGATGTAGGGAATGAGAAAAGATGAACTTTTTAAATGCAAAATTGAGTTTAGCTTGTTATGGTGTCATTGTATTTAAAAGTTCTTTTGTTGGACTTTACTTTCAGGCTGCCTGTGCAGGCACACGTGAGTTGGCACCATTGCTGATCGTAAAGACATTTGATATCAACCAGGGTGACTTTCAAGGAAGGACTGCACTCCACATTGCAGCTGCTATGGATAATTTGGAGGGGGTTGAATTGTTATTGAAGAGAAAAGGTACTCCAAATAAAGTTAGTGTGCTTGGTGGTTTTTCCAAAAAGTACGTTTTTTCTTTTCAAATTTATAATTTTGGTACGTTTTTGTGTTCAGAGCAGACAATGTGAATGCTAGGGAAAGGAAGACCTTTCATTTTCTGGCACCCACTGTCGGCATCAGGGACTTCCAGGCCAGGAACTGAATGGGCCAAATGTAGGTCTGTTTTAGTCCCAACATTGTGCTTTAACCCCAAATATTCGACTAATTTGATATTTCCTAATCTACACTAGTCATCTTGCTTTTTCCACCCCTATTTTCAGTCAGAGGGATTCACACCTTACTGTACTTTTATGACTCATACAGTAAAATATTGATCTGCCTGATTGAGTGGTGTGGAATAAAACAAATTAAGCATATTCTTATCAATTCACCACAGGATGTGCCTATTTACAGCAATTAGACCATCTAGACTTAAAGAGACCAGCTAGTTAACACACAGCTTCCCTTCAGCAGAGAATAATGCATTGTGTATTACATGGTATAATTCTTCTGTTCTTATAAAACAGCATGTCTTCCAAGTTACCATAAGCAATGCCGCAGGTTAGTTATATAAGTTTTTTAAATAGACTTCGAGCCAATCTCCAGGTACTAGTCAGAGGAGATCAGTGGAGATGGCGGAAACAAGTCAGGTGGGAAGTAGGAATGCTGTGGGCAGGATATGGAGCAGGCCTCGGAGGGGCAAGGTTAAAAAATACCTATTTTACACTAAACTACAGGCAAAGAAACATCCTGATTTGGGAGCCCCGCACATCACAAAAGGGATTAAAAGAAAAAATGGCAAAGGTGCCTGTGTGGAAACAGTAACAAAATAAGAATAACAACCCAGGAACCTGGAAAAATACAGTTGCATTATTGATGACATTACCAGAAGTAGGTAGTGCTCTTTTATTGTTCTTCACAGCATGAACTGATGGGAAAATTGCAGCCTTTTAATATCTGACAGTATGTAACCCAACCTTGGTGACCTAGCCTAGCTTGTGCAGGGTTCATTTTTTGGTTCAAAGCACTGACCTTTAGTAAGTGCTTCCAATACTGGAAATATTGGAAAATGATATGTGAAGCTGATTCTCATTTGTCCTTGTGATATGTTGCAGCACACATCGATACGAGGACCTTAGAGGATCGGCAGACTGCAACACATCATGCTGCAAAGCACAATGCAACCAGAACTCTGCTGTATCTGTGCCAACGCGGTGCTAATATTCAATCTAGAGACCATAGATTTAGGACACCACTTTTCCTTGCTGTTGAATATGGTATGGTTTGATTATTTATTTAACTAACATAACCAGTTAATCCAAACCAACATGTATCATTTGTGTAGTAGATTTTTTTGGTGAAAGTCAGAAGGATGTAAGTGTTCAGTCATTTAATCTGATTTCAGCGATTTAGAGATGTTAAACTGAGAACCATCTCCCTTTTTTAGCAATTCAGGTGGACATTAAAGATTCCATAACACTATTTAAAGAAGAGCAGGTAGTTCTTTTAGGCCAATAATCTTTCTTAAATCAATATGTAATAAAAGCCAAACAGATTAACTCGTCATTCACCTCATTGATATTTATGGGTTCTTGTATGCAAAATGTTTGTGTTTGCCTCCATAACAAGTTTCACCTTAATTCACATTATGTGAAGAATTTTAAGAGGCTTCTAAGAGATAGGATAAGATGCTATATAAGTGCAAGTCTTTATTTTGGGAAGAGAATGAGGGATGCCAAAATGTACAATGTAGAAACCGATTTCTCCCCTTTAAATGTACATATTTATGCAATACTTTCCTTGTTGTTCTGTGTCACATAACTTTTCTTCCTTGAAAACCTGAGAAGAAAAATGGCAGTGTGTGATCCCCCTGGAGTTTCTGGGTTCAGCCTAATTAAGGCAATGATTGACGAGCACTCAAGGTCAGGAATGCCACTTATTGACAGCTCGCCATTTTGGGTGTAGAAAATTGCTTACCACTGGAGGATTTAAAGATGTGTTGCAAGTTAAAATGGCAGCGCATCAAAAACCTGGATTTGCAGCACCTCTGAAAGCTATCTGGAGGAATATATCTGTTATGTCTGCAGGAAGCTGAGAAGAACCAGAACAAAAGCAAAATACTGCGGATTCTGGAAATCTAAAATAAAAACAGAAAATGTTGGAATGGCCTGTTTCTATGCTGTAAATACTATATAATTCTATGAGACTAGGGAAGTTCCAGCCCCAAGTGGCTCATATTGATACACATGTAGATGCCATGCAGATACTATCTAGGAAGCGCACTAGATTAGGGCTAAGTATACATATTTGATAGACAGGCACCAGGGGGAAGCACTGTGGTAAAAAGCACTATACACAAACACACACTATGGACTCAATTTTAACGCCACCCCACAGGTGGGAGAGAGCCGGAGAGGGGAGTTAAAATACCAGGATCGAGCAAGCCAACCTAATTCTCGCTTCCTTAAATTTTAACATACAGAAATCAGGTCATTGATGAGGCTCCTGCAAAGGGTAGGTGGGGGCATAATTAACATTCCAAAGTCGCGACCTGATGACATCATCGTCGCCGCGACTTCAATTTAACTGGATGTGAGGGGTGGACTGATTCCGATCTTAATGCCAAGGCCTCTATGTTCCTGGCGATGCTGGATTCTTCGGCCAATTACGCCCTCTCCCGCACCCTTCCCAGCTCCCTGTTATGGCTCCCTGTTGATATCGGTTTTGATTAAAACTGTGATTGCACAGAAGTTGTTGTGCGTGTAGACATTGATCTTTGCAAGGTTTGGAAATGGCTTTGATGAGGTGGCATGAATAGAAATTGTGTGTTGATAGGCATGGCAATGTTTCTGTATCCGGTGATATATTAGTGGTGGGAAAGGGGAAAGACATTCATAGGAGTTTTAATCCAGTGGCCAGATGTGGTAGTGAAGAGAATGTCTCTAGTATCAGTATGGCATGAATGTAGCCTGCCAACACATTCTGTTCAGGCTGCAGCTTCTGATCCTTGGGCAAAGACAAGTCGAAGTATCTGCCTGCATTCTCGGGTCTTCATGTACCAATGGGTAGGTGCCATGCAGCTTCACTGCAGCCTCAACAGCCTGACCTTCTGATCTCTTCCATAAAACATAAGTGGAGGGGATCCCCAATCAGAAACTTGTTTGGGTAGGGGAATGGGCACCGGGGAAGCAAGCAACCTGGGCGACAAGGATGGCAGACAACTTGATGGAAAGAGCGGCAAAGTTTAGAGAGCTGGCCCCGAATGTCCTCATACTGAAGATATGGAGCAGGAAGGACAGCCTGTTTGGTGTCAGGGGCAAGAGACCCATGAAGAATGCAATATACAATTTGCAGAGGGAGGTGGCTGTGGCAGTGAGCGATACCTCCATGAATCCCAGGACTCCTTTGAGTGCAGGAAAAGGTTTAATGATCCCACCAGAGCAGCCAACGTAAGCTACCTGCTCCTCCAACTTTTCCTTGTGGTCTTTGATGCAACGATGCCAGAGGAGAAAGTGGGATCTGACAGTGAGGAGTGGAGGCTGTGCAGAAATCAACCACTGGTTGCTGAGCTTGTGGACTCAGATTTCTTAGGTGCTTCTCTAAAAAGAAGGACTGGCATCACACTCACATGGAGGCACTGAGGACCTGAGACAGATGAGAGTGGTCACGGTGAAGTCCAGTGCCACCCTCAGGTCCAATATCCAAGAAGGATTCGACGCAATGCAGCGCTACCTGGAACAGGTGGTGTCACCATGAACATCTGCATCCGTCCCTCTAATAGAGGGGCCTCCAGACCAATCAGTGCATCCAAGTGGATGCTTTGACCACTGGCTTCCAGGCCTTGGGGGACCATTTGGAGAAAACGATAGAAAGTAGATTACAAGAGCTGTGGGGCGACATCCGTCAGACCTGATAACATCAGGTCTGCCGCCATGCTGATCAGTGGGTACTCAGATCCAGGACCCAGCACAAGTGGCATGCCTAGAATCCACCTTCATGATGCCATCCTCTCTTTTGGTGGCAGCGCATGTGACCCTTCTAGCCAGCTCCCTCAGATACTAGATGTCAGGATACAGAACCAGGCTGCCCATGCACCTGCAGTAAGGACACAGTTTGCTGAAGAGTCTTCTCAGGACTCAGAAGCCCTGAGACTAGGCCCACCTTGTTCCCAAGAAGCTCATGATACCAGAGTGCAGTCAAGCTCCACTGGCATCCTTGGTCCTTAGGCATCAACTTGGCACAGCACTAGGATAGGTTTAATGGCACAGAGAGGGACCTGGCTAGACATGGTGGTAATAAGAAGCACTTGCTATAAATATATATGTCCACAGTAAAAGCACTTTGTGATATGAGGTCCATTGTTCTGAAGTTAGTCTGTTCTTTGTTTTTTTGTTTGAGAGGGTGTTTGGAGGTTGGTTTGCAGTGGGATACAGTTCTTTCTATGACACCTTATTGAACCATTGCCTCCTTAAGCATGTCTTTTCTAAGACATCACTGAGGGAGCTGTGTGGTCTGTGGACTCTGGTGGGAGGGTACCTCCTAGTTGGTGGTCATCTCCTTTGGTGTAACTTTATCCTGTGCACCTCTGTCATATCCGCTTCTTTCTGCTCCTGTTCTGATTTCATTATCATAGAAGCATAGAATGGTTACAGCACAGAAGGAGGCCATTCGGCCCATCGAGCCTGTGCCAGCTCTTCGTAAGAGCAATCCATTTAGTCCCAATCCCCCTCTCTTTTCCTGTAGCCCTGGAAATTTTTTCCTTCAAGTATTTATCCAATTCCTTTTTGAAAGGGACGATTGAATCTGCTTCCATCACCCTTTCAGGCAGCGCATTCCAGATCATAACTACTCGTTGCATAAAAAGGTTTTTCGTCATGTCGCCTTTGGTTCTTTTACCAATCACCTTAAATCTGTGTCCTCTGGTTCTTAACCCTTCTGCCAATGGGAACAGTTTCTCTTTATTTACTTTACCTGAACCCTTCATGATTTTGAACACTTCTATCAAATTTCCTCTCAACCTTCTCTGCTTTAAGGAGAACAACCCCAGCTTCTCCAGTCTATCCACATAACTGAAGTCCCTCATCCCTGGAACCATTCTAGTAAATCTTTTTTGCACCCTCTCTAAGATTGTCACATCCTTCCTAAAGTGCGGTGCCTAGAATTGGACACAGTACTCCAGTTGTGGCCGAACCAGTGTTTTAAAGAGGTTCAACATAGCTTCCTTGCTTTTGTACTCTATGCCTCTATTTCTAAAGCCCAGGAACCCGTATGCTTTTTTAACCACTTTCTCAAATTGTCCTGCCACCTTCAAAGACTTGTGCACATATAGTCCCAGATCTCTCTGTTCCTGCATCCCCTTTAGAATTGTACCATTTAATTTATATTGGCCCTCCTCATTCTTCCTGCCAAAATGTATCACTTTGTACTTCTCTGCATTAAATTCCATCTGCCATGTGTTTGCCCATTTCATCAGCCTGTCTATGTCCTCTTGAAGTCTATTACTACCCTCCTTACTGTTTGCTACACTTCCAATTTTAGTGTCATCTGCAAATTTTGAAATTGTGCCCTATACACCCAAGTCCAAGTCATTAATATATATCAAGAAAAGTAGTGGTCCTAGTACCGATGCCTGGGGAACACACTGTATACGTTCCTTCAGTCCAAAAAACAACCATTCACCACTATTCTCTGTTTCCTGTCACTTAGCCAATTTTGTATCCATGCTGCCACTGCCCCTTTTATTCCATGGGCTTCAATTTTGATTGCAAGCCTATTACGTGGCACTTCATCAAACGCCTTTTGAAAGTCCATATACACCACATCAACCAAATTGCCCTCATCAACCCTTTCTGTTACCTCATCAAAAAACTCAATCAAGTTAGTTAAACCGATTTGCCTTTAACAAATCCATGCTGGCTTTCCTTAATTAATCCACACTTGTCCAAGTGACTGTTAATTTTGTCCTGGATTATTGTTTCTAATAGCATCCCCACCACCGAGGTTAAACTAACTGGGCTGTCGTTGCCAGGTTTATCCTTACAGCCTTTTTTGAACAAGGGCGTAACATTTGCAATTCTCCAGTCCTCTGGCACCACCCCCATATCTAAGGATGATTGGAAGATTATGGTCAGTACCTCCACAATTTCCACCCTTACTTCCCTCAGCAACCTCGGAGTATCCCATCCGGACCGGGTGACTTACCAACTTTAAGTACAGCCAGCTTTTCTGGTACCTCCTCTTTCTTAATTTTTAGCCCATCCAGTATCTCACCTATCTCCTCTTTTACTGTGACTTTGGCAGTGCCTTCTTCCATGATAAAGATACAAAGTACTCATTTAGTATCTTAGCCATGCGCTTGGCCTCCAAGCGTAGATCTCCTTTTTGGTCCCTAATCGGCTCCACCCTTTCTCTTACTACTCATTTACTGTTTATATGCCTATAGAAGACTTTTGGATTCTCTTTTATGTTAGCTGCCAGTCTATTCTCATACTCTCTCTTTGCCCCTCTTATTTCCTTTTCACTTTTCCTCTGTACTTTCCATATTCAGCCATTATAAGGACATTTAAGGGAATAGCCATAGGGAGTCCCAGGTAAGGGTTCATGACAGAAGGATGGAAAGCAAAAGATGCCTCTGCCTGAAAATGCTGAAAGGCAGCTTGCAGAACCCTTTTGTTTAGTTACACATCTGAGAAAAGATTTTTCTGATCGCTGCAGTTGTAGCTGATGAACTCAACCACTTCCTGGTTTGACAAGTCATGCGGGTAATATGTTCCTGTTTTTGTCATATAAATGATGTAATTTCTGGGACAAAAACTTTTGCTGTCATTATCCTGTCATTATCATACATGCAGCACTTTGGGAGCAGGCACATCTTTTGCCATCAGTCAATTCTTCTGGAATTTATCATGCATTTTAGAACAGGTGTAATTCTGATGTAACTCACTTATGCTCCAAATTCTGGTCCCTATGCCAGAAATGCAACACTTTTGCACCAAAACAATCTTGGAATTTAGGGCCAATTGTTTATAACGTAAATAACTGAGAATAAGAGGTTTGGGAAAAAGAACTATAAAGTTACTTGCATCTTAAACAACTATTGGAAAGTGGTAAGTAAATGGTATTACAAATATGTGAGATCTGTATCATTCATTATCAATAAGTTGTTTAATATTTTTACCTTGTCAGTCATGTGATGTATTGCTTCAGTAAATTTACTGTATTACAATGTTGGATAAGTTGCTGCTATGTTTAGGCTGCCATGGGACTGTCGTAAGTTTCGATACCAGTTTTTTAGGTGCCAGACTATCTATAAGCAATGTTGTGGCAGCTCTATTAACAGTTAACTTAATTGTTCTCTTAATGGTTCAGTCCCTGCAGGGAAAGAAACCCCGACATTGCATAAAGATGCAAGTTGGCTTTGCGTGATCTTGTACTTACTTTTGCGTGTAGAGTCTGGACTGGCATGCATGGAGGGGAATGGAATATAAAAGTTCTGGGGCTATTTCAAATTGGCTTATCAAAAATTTTAAGATGGTTGTCATTCTTAATGACTATAATTCCATTTTTATCAGGTCACGAGAATTCAGCTAGAATACTTTTGGATTACGGTGCTGACATTAAATCACTTGACAATTCAGGTCAATCTATTCTTTCGCTCATGATGGTGAAAATGCCGACTGTGGTAAGAATGCAATGTACTATTAGCTTTATGAACAAACTTGTATTTATATAGCGCCTTTTACAACCTTAGGATGGCCCAAAGTGCTTCACTGTCAATAGAGTACTTTTAAAGTGTAGTCACTGTTGTAATGTAGGGAAACGTGGCAGTCAATTTGTGCACAGCAAGATCCCACAAACAGAATGCCATAAATGACCAGGTTATCTGTTTTTTTTAAATGATGTTTGTTGATGCCTCTCAAAGGAGACCAAATATGTGTGCAGGTGTTAGGACCTTAGATGCACTATTGAGAGTGATTGTGTGCCAGAAGGCGGCAGAATAGCCAATGTAACACCCATTATCAAGAAGTAGCTAAAGCTAACCTGGGTAATTACAGGCCAGTTAGTTTATCATCTGTAGTAGGAAAAATTTTGTAATCTTTAATTACAAAATATGTAGATGAAGAGAAAATAATTAGAAGCAGCCAACACAGAAAGGAAGATTATGCATGACAAATCTAGTAGAGTTCTTTGAGGAGGGGATGAATATGGTGGATGGGGGAAATGCAGTGGATGTTACACACATGGACTTTCAGAAGGCCTTTGACAAGGTACCACATAGACTATTGGGGAAGATTGAGGAGCATATAATTAGGGGGGAGGGTAGCAAATTGGTTAGAAGGGAGAAAAGAGAAAGTAGAAGTTCAGGGCAGTTTCTCAGGGTGGTTGGAAGCGGGCATCAGTATCCCACAGGGTTCTGTACTGGGATTGTTTCTGATTGTTTTGTACTTCGGTGATTTGGATATAGGGTTGGAGGGAGTGTTGCCCAAATTTGACAATAACAAATTCAGAGGCATAGTAAACAATTCTAAGGAACAAAGGAATGCTGCAAGGGACATTGACAAGATAATGAATGGGCAAAAAAATGCAGATAGAATTCAATGTGAGGTGGTACAATTTAATTTTTTAAAAAGTAATAATTATACTTTGAATGGGGAAGACACTGATGTGGAAGAGCAGAGGGATTGGGGGTTCAACTTTACAAGATATTAAAAGCAGCACTTCAACTGGATAAGCCCATGAAAAAATCTAGTGGAATACTGGATTTTATGGCAAGCGGTATAGAAATGTAAAAGTTGCAATGTAATGGTAAATCTATATAAAATCCTTAGTAAGACCATAGTTGGAGTTCTGTGTGCAGTTTTGGACTCCACTTTATAGGAAGGATGTTGAGGCAATAGAGAGAATATGGTGCGGATTCACTAGAATGTTATCTGGTATGATGAAATACAGGCCATTCGGCCCAACTGGTCTATGCCGGCGTTTTTGTTCCACACGAGCCTCCTCCCTTGCTATTTCATATAACCCTATCAGCATACCCTTCTATTCTTTCTCCCTTGTATGCTAATCTAGCTTCCCCTTAAATGCATCTATGCTATTTGCCTCAGCTACTCCATGTGGTAGCGTGTTCCACATTCTTACCACTTTTTGGGTAAAGAAGTTTCTCCTGAATTCCTTATTGGATTTCTTAGTGACTATCTTATATTTTTTACCTCTAGTTTTGGACTCCCCCAAAAGTGGAAACATTTTCTCTATGTCTACCCTATCAAACCCTTTCATTATCTTAAAGATCTTTATGAGGTCACCTCTCAACCTTCTGTTTTCTAGAGAAAAGAGTCACAGTCTGTTTAGCCTTTCCTGATAAGTATATCCTCTCAGTTCTGGTGTTAACCCTGTGAATCTTTTTTGCACCTTCTCCAATTTTTATAATACGAGATCAGAACTGTGCACAGTACTCTAACTGTGATCTAACCAAGGTTCTATACAAGTTGAACATAACTTCTCTGCTTTTCAATTCTATCGTGCTAGAAATGAACCCCAGTGCATAGTTTGCCCTTTTTTATGGCCTTATTAACCCATGTCACTACTTTTAGTGATTTGTGTATCTGTACCTTGAGATCCCTTTGCTCCTCTATCCCATTTAGATTCTTATTAACCAAGCAATATGTGGCCTCCTTATTCTTCCTACCAAAATGAATCACTTCACACTTAACTATATTGAAATTCATTTGCCAATTACACACCCATTTTGGAAGTTTATTAATGTCTTCTTGCATTTTGACGCATTTTTTTGTACTAACTACACCGCCCAATTTGGTATCGTCCGCAAATTTTGAAATTGTACTTCCGATTCCCGAGTCCAAATTGTTAACGTAAATTGTAAACAACAGTGGTCCCAGCACCAATCCCCGTGGAACACCACTTCCCACCTTTTGCCAGTCTGAGTAGCTACCCTTAATCCTTGCTCTCTGTTTTCTGTTTTGTAGCCAGCTTGCTATCCATTCTCCTACCTGTCCCCTGACTCCACATGCTTTGACCTTAGTCATGAGTCTACAATGCGGTACCTTATCGAAGGCCTTTTGAAAATCCAAATATATTACATCTACTACATATAACATTAGCTGTCTGCCAGTCCTCTGGCACTGTTCCCTTTCTTAATAATTTTTTATATATATTTAATAGTGCCTCTGAAATATAAAAACTTGAAAAACTGGGTCTGTTTTTGGTGGAAAAGAGGTTAAATGGTAATTTTAGAGATCATTAAAATTATGATGGGATGGGACAGAGTAGATAGAAGCAGATTATTTACAGCGATTTATGGGGTCTAGAACAAAGGGACCTAGATATAAGATTATATGCACGAGATTTAGGACAGAGAGCAGGAGAAACTTTTTTACACAGAGGGTTGGGAATGCACAACCAGATTTAGTGATTGAAGCAGAGACCATGGGCTCGATTTTAGGGTTGGGTTTCCGGCGGGTTACCAGCGGGGTGGCCCCGAAAATCCCGATCTCCGGTCACGTGACCGGATCGCGACGAAATCCCGGCCACTTCCGGGTACCGCGCTGACGTGCGGGGCTGCGCGCGCAAGCCCCGCTGGTGGGAATCCCGCAGGCAATTAAAGCCAGCGGGGTTCCACTTCAGAGTACTTAACTTGCTCGTTGTGGTCAGTTAATGAGCTGAAGCAGCTGTCAAAAGAGGAAGTGTGGGATTTTAGGTTCAACGCAGTCAGTTTCCCACACTGGGGGAAACAGACTCCCTCCAACCAGGCGTGTTGCAGCCAGCAGCCTGTGGCAGGTGCCAAGGTGCGCTCCACGGGAGAGAGCCCTCACCCACGCAGGAGGCCACCGCGTCACATAGGGCAACCCCTGCCCTCCACCACCCCCCGCCAAGCCAGAGGACAGACCGACACGAAACCGCAGCCCCAGTCCGAGGAACCACACACCTACCCTGCACAACCCCTCAGACCAACACCTGCCAGTTGGGTGGTGTGTGGACACCCTCGGAGGACGAAGAGCATGACCAGCACCAGCAGCCTCGCAGTCCACGCCGTCCGCCGCAGAGACGTGGATCCCCCCAACACGGTGTTGTTGCACGCCCACCTGCACAGCAGGA
The DNA here is from genome assembly GCF_035084215.1 of Heptranchias perlo. NCBI lineage: Eukaryota > Metazoa > Chordata > Chondrichthyes > Hexanchiformes > Hexanchidae > Heptranchias > Heptranchias perlo. Next base: position 25,367,476 of record NC_090329.1, read on the forward strand.
GGGAGGGCTACCGCAGAGAGAGACGCGTCGCAGAGGGCACTACCCTCGCCACAGGGTCCACAGACCGAGGCGCAGCTCCCCGGACCTCTCCGAGCAGCAGTGCACAGGGAGGCGCAGATTCGCTCGACATGTAGTCGTGGAGATCTGCAGCCTCTTTCATGCCGAGCTGCTCCTGGCTGGCCCCAGCACCAACTGCTTACCTGTCGCTGGCAAAGTCACCACTGCCCTCCACAACTTCTCCTCCGCATCCTTCCAGGGTGCAGCCGGCTACACCGCCGATGTCTCTCAGTCGTCTGCGCGGACGAGCCCTGCAAATACACCTGCACCTACTCTGCAGTAACACGATGGGTGGCATCAGTGGTGGGTCCTCATAGTGATACCCAGGAGCGGGCATTATTGGACACAACGGACAGGATTCGCGGAGACATGGCAGTGGTGGTGTCAATATAATGTGTGCTGTTTGTTGCTCTGAAATTCAATATAGGTAACACCCATGACAAACCCTCAGACACCCTTGTGCACCCCCTTCATGCTGACGAGACGTTTGCCTTACGCTGCCTACTGCACATATGTGATGCATGCCCTGTGGCTGCAGCACAGGTGGTGGCAGGTTGAGTGAGGCTGGCCGTGAGGGAGATGCACGAGAGGGTGAGTATGGGATGGAGCAATGAGATTGTATGAGGAGTGGGTTGCGTGTTAGTGGCAGGGTGAGTACTGGCGAGGTGAGTAGGTGGAGGTAAGATGAGGACGGGGTGTGAGTGGGTATGAAGGGTGATGTGACAGAATAGTGTTGGCGGTGCCGAAGGAGATTTGGGGTGGGGGCAGTGTTGTGGCAGACGGAGTGTAGGGGAAAGACTTTGTGTTCTCACTGTGGCGGACCTACTGCGGTCATTGCAGCGCCTCCTGCACTGTATGCAGGTGGGCCATATGTTGGTGGCGCAGGTGACCCCCTCTGCCACCTCGAGCCAGGCCTTCTTGGTGGCAGAGGCAGGCCGCTTCCTCCTGCCCGCCGGGTGGAAGATCTGTGTCCTCCCCCTCCTCCTCACCCCATCTGATGATAGCTGGGGTGAGGCATCATTAAACTGGGAGCAGCCTTCCCCCTGGGCTGCTCCATGCTGCAATTTGTCCCATTAGTTGCAGCATCTGTCAGTGGAGGACTGCCCCTTTAACTAGAGAGCCTCCAGCTGACAGATCGTACTGCGCATGCGCAGCCCGACCGACGCGCAGGCCAGCGCCGTGGACCCCGGAGGAGCAGGTAATTGATTCCGATTAGTGTGTTGCCTGCTACGATCGCGTGGGCAACCCACTAATTTCGCCGTCCGCGTTTTCGACGCTCCCGGAGGACCACCCGCTGGGAACCCGCAGGCCTGCTAAATTCGAGCCCCATGTCACATTTAAGATTAGGTTAGATAGGTGGTTGAAGGAAATGGGGATAAAGAATTATGGGAACAGGGCAGGCACATGGGATTTGGACTACTGCTCATTAACATGGACTGGTTGAGCCATTTTATAATTTCTATGTAATTTTATGCAAACGCTTCAGCCTTGTCTCCTGCACTCACGTGCCACCATGGTTGAAGATGGGGGTGTTCATGGAGTCTCTTCCTCTTGTTATTCGCCTGGTTGCCCATTTCCATTTGTGACTGGATAGGGCCACAGAACTTTGCTCTGATCTATTGACTTCCTGTATGAAACGGTAAAGGACAGCTGTCTTGGAAGGGATAATTATACAGTTAGCTACATAACCGTATAAAATTTCACCACGATGAACATAAAACTTGCTACTTCAAGATATTTCAACAAAGAAGTTACATGAAAGCAAATTTGTGTTATATTCTGTACACTTCTCCACAGGCTGAAGCAGGCTTGAATCAGCTTTATTTATACAATCCTGACACCAAGAGATCATATTATTATCTCAGATCCTTGGAGCCGATTTACAACAACTGTAAGTAGCAATTTGAGTAAGGTTCATGTGTGTTTTGCGTTACTGGTGAAAATGTGTGATGGATGGAATATCCTGCCATTGACAAGTTACCGGCATGGTTGACATTCTTGTAGGCAAAGAGGGATCTGAAACGCAGAAAATAATAATGCACTTGTGTTCAGGTGATGTAACCACTGCAAGTGCAGTTGCTGACACGGAATCCAGATTTGAGCTCTGTTATCTAGAAACTAGATACTTCACCACAAAGTTGAAGGGAAAAATTAGAAGATGCTTTTGAGAAATTGAAACGGACTGATTTAGATCGGCATTGATACAGGACTCAGGGAAGGTTGTTCTGTTTCTCTTGTCTAGGGAAAGCTGTGGATCATGGGGGGAGCTAAGGAGCAGGGGAAAATATTTTTTAAAAGATGAAGCAAGTTGTACTGTGGAACTAATTTTCTGAGTTTGCATCACTGGCGGGGATCCTTATCTGTTGGTTGCACAGATCAGGAAATCACGGTGCTCTGTGAAAATTCTCAATCCATTCATTTTAGTGAATGGACAGTCGTAGACATCAGACGCATAATTTCTTGATTAGCACAGCTGCCAGTTGTGGCTGCATGTTGGTAGTGCAAACTTGGAAAATCTCTGAAGCTATTATTTGACTCCTGAAATTACATGACACTTCGGCCCTGATTTTAATCTGTACATGTGAGCAATTGGGGTATTATGGAGCAGAGATGTCGGTGGAGATCAGTTAATGCTGGAAATCTGCCCACAGTGCACCTGACACAAATTTCCAACAGTGAAAATAAGTAGGCAGGGAGCGCCTGCCAGAGATTGACAGGAGCTTCATTTTAACATGGTATTGCGGCGTAACTGATGTCATTTACATATTGGACCGGATTTTGCTGTGAGCAGCAAACGAACGGCACCAGCCGTTCATTAGACTTGCACTTGTCTATAGACTTTCTGTGAGCTTTTAAAGTGGGTATCCAGGCTTCATAGGCTGCACTTTTGACTATAAAGTTCTTTATAGGGGCAGGCTGTAAGTTTCAGGTTAATCTTTTATATTTCTCTTTCATCTAAGGTCATAACACCTGCACCTGCTCAAGGGCAATTAGGGATGGGCAGTAAATGCTGACCTCGCCAGTGACGCCCACATCCCATGAACGAATAAAAAAAATCATCTTTGTATCATTGGTGAACTTGCAGACAGTTCCCCCAACACCTTCATCCATATCATTGGTAAAGGCAGCGAAGAACAATGGTCCTAACACCAATCCCTGCAGAACTCCACTAGTAACCTGTCCCCATGCAGAACCACTAGCATTAATAACAACCTCTGTCTACTAGAATGCAACCAATTCTTTATCCAGCCCAAAATCTGCCCATTAGTCCCACAGGACTCAACCCTATTAAACAGCCTATTGCATGGCACCTTGTCAAAGGCATTTTGGAAATCAAAGTATACAATGTTGACAGGGATACCGACATCCAACAACATAGTCCATTGTGTTCTGTCCTAGGGCAGGTCCTAATTCAAGTCTCGTACATGAGATCTTGGCCCAGAAATTCATTTGCGCTAGCCTGCCGGTGTGAACTGGGCACAGGGAATAATCCCTGCGCCTGAATGGATGGGCCAGAGGCATACCTTGGGCCTTATTATCAGCGAGCTGCGAACACCTAGCGGGTGTACACCAAAGTAGCTTAACTTTGTTTAAAGCAAATAAGTGAAAATGGAATTTATTTCTTTTTTCTATTTCAAACAGCATTAAAAGCTCAATACTCAAGGAGACCCGTAAGTAACATTCAGTCAATACCATGAATTCTTATTATGATGTAATCATTTATGTATCTGTTACCCCAGCACAGACTGGTATATTTGCATTTATCTGACCAGCTAGACAGTGATGTATTTAACCTTGATATGTGTATCATGAAAACCATTTGGTCAGAAGCATCAGATTTTGTGTTATGTTTATATTACAGAATGATTTCAAGCTGGAGCTTTTAATGGTATGGAAACTACCCAGTTATATTGTGGGGTAGACTCCACAGAAGTGATAGCAACAAATAACTGCACATGTTCAAAACGACTGCTTTTCTTCATTCCATACCTTCTACACACTGTAGAAGTATGGCCTAGCTGGATAGGTTCTGGGGAAACATTATTCACTATTATAAGAGATACATTTTTTACTTTAAATTATAAAAAGAAAACCAAATTCACAGTTGTGCAGAGCTTTGTTCAGTGGCTATGCTGCAAAATGCACATATGTGAACATTGAATGTGAAGAGGACAAAAATATGTTGAAAGGAGACAGGTAGTGAGGGAGATCTGGGTCTTAGAGGATACTCAGGACTCCTGCAATAAGCCACAATGTATGAATGAAGGCGTTCCTCACACACTATACTCCCACCTGTCTGTCCCCTCAGGTCATTGCAAAGGTATTCACAGGTATACTCTGCTTTCCCTGGATAAAGATACATTGATGCTGTATGGGTGCAGTCCAGCTTAAGTACCTCTAAGGCCCGAGTGAGACAGGACTAGTTTACTGCATGTCTGTAGTTCTGAAGTTAATCATAGAAGATAACTTGTGTGTATTGCCATTTCTAGACTATACATACCTGGAGTTACCAAATGCATAGGTGAATTCTGTTTTGCAACAGTACTTGGTGTCAAGTTATAAGCAAATGAAAATATTTATAGAGGGAAGCAAGCTTGTCATCTTGAATTCTGATATTCAATGCTGATTTTGAAATAAATATCTTTGGTTTATCCAGATGCAGTTCATTGTAAACTATAAATTGTTCAACTTAGCAAAGCATCCTGTCATTCAGAAATTTGTGGAAATTAAGTGGAATGTTTATGGACAGTAAGTATTTGTCAGTTATTGCTTTGGCAGTTTTGAGCAGTCTTAAAATGATCCAATTTTTGCTTCTCCGTTTTGATTACATTTTTCTATGTTCTTTTTGTCACATCATAAAAATTCACATACTCGTAACAGTACGCAAACATATCCAAGGATATAAAAAACTTTATACAGTTATTGGCCTCGATATTAACCACCCCCCAGGATTGGGGGGTGCAGGTAGGCTTGTTGGGCCTGGGGGAAGCACTCCTGCTCCTCCGGGCCCACAAGCTGTGCCTTTCTAGGCACTTACCTGCAGTCTCAGGTCTTCTCTTCTCCTTTCACGAGGCTTAAAACAGAAGGTCCGGGAATACCGGCCCCCCCGTGGTTGAAATGGGGAATTAGCTAAAAATGGAAGCCTGAAGCCTCCTTGAAAGGTTTTAAGGCCCGACCCGCCTCCTGGGAGCGAGTTGGCCACCTGCCCCTCATCCCGCCCCGGTGAAAAACGGAAATGGGTGGGTCTGAAATGGTGGCAATTTTTGATGCCCCCCCCCCACCCCGACCTCAACCCACCCGTTTTTTACTTTTAAAATCAAGCCCATTGTGTCTGAACCTAGAAACCTAACAATTAGATGTTTCTTTTAAAAGTTGGGAAGATTGGATGATGTAGAACATTAGAGATGGGAAACCATGGGGACCGTACACATGATAACATTAACCCTGAGCTGTCTAAATAGGAATCAAAATGCTTTAACGTATATGCAAGGGGGGTGTATAGATTTTAGGTAGTCAACCTTAGGCCTGTCCAATTGCAGGCAGTTGCTAGGTGTAGTCAGATTCTTTCCTTGCCCCTAATCGAAGATCCTATGCAAGCTATAGTATTGCAGCATTGATAGGGACTTCAGTTGCATCAAATATTGTTTGAATGCGGATGTGTCAGCCATTAAAATGTCAATCCGTTATACATTGTGACTTTGCCTGCAGTGTGGTTCTGTCATGGCTTCTGAGGCTACAGTGTCAGGTATCATGTATATCAATGGTGGTCTCAGGCTGGAAGTACTTTAGGGTGGAAAGACGGTAAATATGGTGTTGAGGAGTGTCACTGCAGGGATAGGGGTTGGCTGGGGGAGATGACGATCAGCTGAAGTGGTGGTTAACTGTTTCTGAAGAGCTCTGGTTGCAGGTTGGTGTTATCGCCCTCCTGCTTCTGCTCCATCCTCACTGTCGTCAGGCTCTTCCTCATCAGATTGATTCTTGCTGTACAGGCTACATTTGCTGTCTCCGTTGCATAGCAAAGTTGTGCAGAATGCAGCAGACAACCACAATCCAGAATTTTCTCTGTGGGCTGTACTGCAGAAAGCCCCCAGAACTGACCATGAAGTGAAAGCGACCTTTGAGCATTCTAATAGTCTGCTCGATGACAGCTCTGGTGCTCCCATGACTCAGGTTATATCTCCTTTCAACTGGCAAGCATGTGTTCTCAGAGGCTTTGATTCTGAAGGTTGCCTTAAGGGTTTGGATCTGATGCAAAGGCAGTATGCTGTGAGGGCAGAATAGCCAGAAGTGGGATTTCATCATCTTGAGAAGGGCTCCCTAATCATCTCCCTATATATTTCTTTGGCAGCCAGGACTGCTGCCTCCTCCAGGTCCAGTTCTTCTGCTGATGTCTTCTGGGTCTGACCTCCTTCCTCTGGGGCATGCACTTCCAGTCCTTTTTGGATGTCGAAGCTGTGAAGTGCACAAGAAGCCACCACAATGCCCAAAACCTGCTCAAGAGTGTACTGCAGTGCCGCTCCAGACCGATTCAAGTACCCCAATTATCCTCTCTTTGACCACTTGAGTGGCTGCATATGCCTCATTGTACTGATATTCTGCTGAAGATGCGGGCAGTCGCAGTGGTGTCATCAGCCAGGGAAGCAAAAGGCGGGCCTTGTCACTGAGAACATCCGGAGATACCTGTATATCTTTGCCAAAAAGAGCTGACAGGCTGGATTGCTGAAAAGGCAAAGGCATAATGACACCAATCAGCAAAGCCGGCATTAGCGTGCAGGAGTTATTGTTGCTGTTCACATACCTGCCGGATATTGATTGAATGGAGTCCCTTCCTATTTTCCCACCTACAGCATCTTGATCTTTGGGGAATTCAGACAAGTTGCAAAGTTGTACAGCCTTGTTATGCTGGTGTACTGGCATGACAAAATTAATCAGTTTCCCAGCTTTGCGAAACAGAGCATCCATGACCTGGCTAATATTGCACAGGTTCTTGGGCTGCAGCGCTGGCAGGCCTGCCCTCTGGTTCACCTTTTTTTGGCTCACCAGAATCATCAATGATGCCAAGTAGCTCAATTTCTGAAGAAGATTGGACAACCTATCCACTTGGTAATGCATATTTTAACGAGGTTTAAGCGAAGGAGCTCCCAGTGCAGACCCAACAGAGAACCTGGTGCTGGTGTAGGACTGGCACAGAGATGAAATTGTAGATTTTCTGCTGCCCTGCACTGTGCCTGCACCAGAAGTGGTGCAAAATACTGCAATTTCAGGCCCTATTCCATGGGCGGCAATTATGGGATGAATGCAAATAAGGACGCAGGTAAAAGAACACATCCAGGTGAGAAAGTCATTAAACTTTCCCCAGCGCTGAGTGGCAATGTTGTCACTGACTGCCCTGGCCAGCTCCTTCCACTGAGCCTGAACAAATATCTTTGGGGCTGTATACCACCTTTGCCTAATCCCCTGCAGCAGCACTTCCAGAGCAAAATCAGTGAAGCAGGAGCTCTCTGCCTGCAGCAGATCTCAGACATTTTTACAGTTAGCTATTTCTTTGTTGCAGCAAAAACGAGTTAAATGATGGCTGGTCCTTTAAGCTGTTACGGGCCTTTAATTCCTACAACAGCACACTATTTCCTGCACGGGATGAGCTCCCAATAAGAGGCATCCCTAATAACTGGAGCTCACCCAAATTATTACATTGAGGCTGATCCTGGAAATTACGTGGGGGAGGAGTCACCCCTCATCACTTAGGCAGGCATGAATCACACTCCACCCCAATTGTGCCCCGAGAATCCAGGTTAGTGTGTTTCAGAAAGGCTGTGCTACTTTTCTTTAATTGAACCTTAGTTTTAATTTTAATTTTAACCCTATATTTACCATGAGCCAAGAAAAGGGATTAAAATAAAAAGCCACAGGCAAAAATGCTTTGTCACATAGATAATCAGCAGAAGATACTCTTTGTGCCAGATGTAATATCTACATCTTTGTGGACTCCAATCATGAAAGGGACCTCAGTTTGTGGCAATTCCGGCACCCAAGATAGAAAGCCTTCTGCCATCTGATGGAATGTTTTTTTCTCCTCACAGTACTTTGTGGTTCCCACACAATTGAGAAAACTCTATTTTTATCAGATCTTAGAACATTGCGTATGGCCTTCAAGAGGGAAAATTCAAGATAATACATTGTCAACTAATTCAGGCAATGTTCAGCAAGTGGGTAACAGTGGGTAAAGAATGCCTACATTCGTCCCTCAGGTACAGTTTCAGGGTTGTGGTATCAGTATTCGGTGTTCTCCTTAGGACTTCATTCGGGCCTCGAGGTCTTCACAAAATACCTATCTGCCTTTGCAGCCCATTTCAAGCTAGGCATTTGCACATCTAGCCATGGTAGCTCCTGGTTGAAAGTCCTCTATGGCCGTCAACACCAACAACTAAGCCATCCTCCTTGAATGTTCACATCAACGGCACTGCACTCTCATGGTTTGACTCCTGCCTGTTGCATTGTGCACATTACATCACTTTCAGTGTCTGCCCTTCTGATATTACTTAGTCACGTCTGTCGTATCCCATGGATGCTTCTTTGTTCCCCTCCTTCATCATTTGTATGTTCTTCCTCAGCATCATCATCTAAAAGCAGTGGGTCAAATTCCAGATATACACTGATGTCATTCAACTCTACTTCTCTTCCTCCTTCGCCAAGACCTGGATGAGCTGTAACTTCCTTCAACTTTATACCAACAAAATCAAAGCCATTTCCTTTAGTTTCCACAAGCATCTCACCACCTTCACCCTTGGCTTGATCAATCTTCCCAGCTGCTATATTAGGCCAAACCCAGGACTGCATTTACCTGACACACAGTGCACTTTTCAACAGGGGTCACTAAATAGGAAAGAGGATTGGAAAATCCAGTTAGCCTTTTCCCATTCTTAGCTCAGAAATGTCAAGGCCAATTGTACTGTTCCTATTGTCGTCTCAGTTAAGTACAGGTAACTGAGTACTCACTGGGGATTGAAACTGGAACCTTCCTGTTCTGCATAGCATAGTACCATAGTGCATGATGCAGCTAGCCAGTAAATTATCAGGGGAGCTAGTGTAACCAATTTTCATGGTGCCGTGTGCAGAAGTGTCTGTGAGTCTCTAAACCGAATCTTCTTCCATATTGGCGTCCTGACTGAGAAGTCATTGCAGGTCAAGGGGAATTTGATGCCACATAGTATTTGTCACATAGCACCAATATCTTGAATGCAATTTTCTCATGAGGGAAGACATTTTGTTCATGACTGTATTCTGAGCAGAATGACAGCTTTGCTCAACATCATTTCACACAAAGTTTTATGTGGAACTCAAAGACACAACAGTTTAGTCGAGTAAATTTCTGTTCTACTTCTACTTTGAAGGAAATGGTCTTTTGTTTATTTTTAAATGCTTATTGAACAGTGCCAGTGGAATAACAAAAATAATGTTCTTGTGACTGTTTTATTGAGAATTGCTTCATGAATCTTGTTTCTTTTAAAGAAAAAAGTACTTTGCAATGTTGAATGGTTTCACATCGTAGGAATGCATAAGTAGATATAAGTACAGGTATTATCAGAATTTTCAGTTTTTGTACCTTAAAAGTATTGTTCATTTATATTTTACAGTAAGGAAGCGTTGACTCTTGTTGTGGCAAATATTGTATTCCTTGTATCCTGGTCTTCTTTTTTGTGCCTGTTATTCAGGGATGAAAAGCACAACACCCATTTCACAATGGCAAGTAGCACTAACAGTTGGTATGATTACATTTTTAACATTGAAAAAAATTAAAGAATCTTAGCCACGCACATTACGGCATATATAAATTTTTAACCAAATTAGTCAGACGTGATCTACCCTTCACAAATCCATGCCTACTCTTTGATCAGTTCATACTTGTCCAAGTGCTTAATCACTCTGTCTCCGATGATAGATGCCAGTAACTTTCCCACAACTGATCTTAAACTGATGGGTCTATACTTACCTGGTTTCTCCCTCCCTCCTTTCTTAAGTAATGGAGTGACATTTGCAACTTTTCAATGCAAAGGTACAGTTCCTAAATGTAGAGAGTTTTGGAAAATTATGACTACGCATCTGCAATTTTCCAACCTATTTTAATATTCTGGGGTGGGAACCATCAGGTCCTGGAGATTTGTCTATCTTAAGTGCCATTATATTCTCCATTACCATTTTTAAAACTTTTATTAAATCCAATTTTTACTTTTATTAAATCCATTAAGTTCCTCCTCTTGACTTATTTTTAGGTTCCCTTGTACCGCTGGTATTTTGTCCTGTTTCTCCACAGTGAAAACAGATTCAAAGTATTCCTTGTTTTCCTGCATCTATCTATATTTATAAAAACTTCTGCTGTTAGCTCTTATATCCCTTGCAATTTTTTTCCATATTTCCTTTCTGCACCATATTGCTTTCTTTGTATCTTTGTTCCTTTTCTAGATCTCCCAGTCTGCTGGATTTCCACTTTTCCTTGCATTTGTGTAAGCCTTTTCTTTTAGCTTGCTACTGTCTTTTACTCATTTGTGGATCATGGTTTCTTAACTACACAAGTGGAACTTTTACCTTTTTGGGGTATGTACTGGTTTTGTATCGGACTAAATACTTCTGTGAATACTTCCAACTGTTTGTCTGTAAGTTTACCTATTAACCCAATTTGTGGGGTGACCATCCTCTGTAACGTTAAGACTAAGTAGTCTAGAAATTCTGGTATGGATGCAGTTTTGTCACGAATGGCTAGAAATGAATGTAAAGCTCACCTCACAAGATCACAAGACAATTACAGATGAGGAAGGCCATGCAGCCCATCTTAGTTCATCCATCCAGAATGGCCCTACATCCTCCCTAATGTCCAGGCGTCCCTTCCAAGTGTTGATAACTCTTTGCATGATACCATTCCTAAAATTACCTTTTACTTAATTTAATTTTTCGATACACCTTTTCCATATCATCTACCTTCCATATACCTTTATGTCATCTCTTGGACCTCCTTTCATGGCTAAAAATTCAAGATTTTTCATTCTCTCCTCAGAACTCCGACCTGTAAGACTAGGGATCACCCTCTGCATTGTCTCCAGTGCTTGAATGTCTCCCAAGTGTCTCTGTGATCAAAATTGGATGTAATACTCAAGGTGTTGTCTAACTGAGTGTTGTACAGTTGAGCATAACTTCCTCTAACTTGGCTTCTACTGTTTAGGTTATATAGTTCAACATTCTGTTGGCTTTGTTGATTGCTTCTCTGCACTTGTTGGACATGTTTAGCATCACGCCTACTAAGACTCTGAGGTCTTTTTCAACTTCATCCTTAGCGATTTCAACACCCTGCATGGAATCCCCATTGTTCCTTCCTAGGTACAGTACTTTACACTTGACTGTATTAAATTTTATCGGCCATTGTCCTGCCCACATATTTTGTCCAATTTGTTCTGTAATTTCTGAGCTGCCTCCTCTGATTCCACTGCCCCTCCTAGTTTGATAACATCTGCAAATTCAACCACTTTGCATTAGGTTTCTGAGACCAACGCATTGATGTAAATTAGAAACAGTAGTGGTCCCAACACTGATCTCTGGGGCACTCAATCAGTACTTCTCTAGACCTAGGAGTAACTCCTCTAAGAGTTGTTTTCTACTCTTCTGACAATTTCTTATCCATAGCCCAAGATTTACCCTGAATCTCCACAGGTTTGAACTTAACTAATAGCCTTTCATGTGAAACTTGGTCAGATGCCTTCTGAGAGTCTAGACACAGCATGTCGTAGGGCTTACCACAATGCATTTGGGATGTCACTTCCACAAAGGAGGTTGGCCAAGCAGCATCTTCCTCTTTTGAATCCACGTTGACTGCTGTTTACTAAGATATTATTGCACAGGCCAAATTCAACTTTACACCTAATAATTGATTAATAAGAACATAAGAACATAAGAAATAGGAGCAGGAGTAGGCCAATCGGCCCCTCGAGCCTGCTCCGCCATTTAATAAGATCATGGCTGATCTGATCCTAACCTCGAATCTAAATTCATGTCCAATTTCCTGCCCGCTCCCCGTAACCCCATTATTTTAGGTGAGATTGAAGAAAGACATGGATCTGTCATTGCCTACGTCTGATTTTTCACCTTTTTTGAATATAGTCATCAAGTTGGTCTACTTCCAATGTACTGGTACCTGGCCAAGCCCTTTGACTCCCTCATAATGATGGTCAATGCTTCACAGATCTTCTTCCTAGTCCCCGTTAGCACTCCTGAACAAATAGCATCTATGCCTGGGGATTTACTAGGACTGATTTTAACTACTGGCGGAGAAGAGGCAGGTGGCGGACGGACAACGCCCATTGCAACCCTGTTCTTGTTGGTGAGAGGCCCGAGCCATTTAGAGGCAGCGAGCTGTGGATACCAAATGGGCATCTCATTGCAGCCCACTGGTTCTGGGAGGGCACTTCTGCTCCTCCTGACCCCCCCCCCCCCCCCCAAAAAATATATTTTCTCGGCCATTTCATGGGCGGCCTCCAGTGGTCCCTTTAAGCTCCACCCAGCACAAATGGGCGGAGCATGCACGATGCACAGTTTGTACTTTTAAATTGCAGTCAGAGTCCTATGTACATCATAGAACTCTAATTTGCATAATTTAGTGAGGCTCCCGCCTTATTTAGATGGGCATTTGGGTCACCCTTGTAAAAGAACTGGGCATTTTACATGTCAATTCATTGTGGAGTAGCAGTCGATGAAGATAACAGAATGCCGATTTATATTGGCAGATTAGTCGAGTACAAGCCTGAGGCTGGTATGAAAAACTGTATAGTGCTCTGGTCGGGTCGCACGTTAAGAACATAAGAACATAAGAAATTGGAGCAGGAGTAGGCCAATCGGCCCCTCGAGCCTGCTCCGCCATTCAATAAGATCATGGCTGATCTGATCCCAACCACAAATCTAAAGAACACAAGAAGTCGGAGCAGGACCCGGCCACACAGCCCCTGGGCCCTCTCCGCCACCCACAGGGCATTGACCGATCCGAACTCAGCTTCATGTCCAATTTCCTGCCCGCTCCCCATAACCCCTAATTCCCTTTACTTCCAGGAAACTGTCTATTTCTGTTTTAAATTTATCTAATGATGTAGCTTCCACAGCTTCCTGGGGCAGCAAATTCCACAGACCTACCACCCTCTGAGTGAAGAAGTTTCTCCTCATCTCAGTTTTGAAAGAGCAGCCCCTTATTCTAAGATTATGCCCCCTAGTTCTAGTTTCACCCATCTTTGGGAACATCCTTACCGCATCCACCCGATCAAGACCCTTCACAATCTTATATGTTTCAATAAGATCGCCTCTCATTCTTCTGAACTCCAATGAGTAGAGTCCCAATCTACTCAACCTCTCCTCATATGTCCGCCCCCTCATCCCCGGGATTAACCGAGTGAACCTTCTTTGTACTGCCTCGAGAGCAAGTATGTCTTTTCTTAAGTATGGAGACCAAAACTGTATGCAGTATTCCAGGTGCGGTCTCACCAATACCTTATATAACTGCAGCAATACCTCCCTGTTTTTATATTCTATCCCCCTAGCAATAAAAGCCAACATTCCGTTGGCTTTCTTGATCACCTGCTGCACCTGCATACCAACTTTTTGATTTTCTTGCACGAGGACCCCCAGATCCCTTTGTACTGCAGTACTTTCCAGTCTCTCGCCATTAAGAAAATAACTTGCTCTCTGATTTTTCCTGCCAAAGTGCATAACCTCACATTTTCCAATATTATATTGCATCTGCCAAATCTCCGCCCACTCACCCAGCCTGTCTATATCCCCTTGCAGGTTTTTTATGTCTTCCTCACTCTCTACTTTCCCTCCCATCTTTGTATCATCTGCAAATTTTGATATGTTGCACTCGGTTCCCTCCTCCAAATCGTTAATATAGATTGTAAAGAGTTGGGGACCCAGCACCGACCCCTGTGGAACACCACTGGTTACTGGTTGCCAGTCCGAAAATGAACCATTTATCCCAACTCTCTGCTTCCTGTTCGATAACCAATCCTCCACCCATGCCAGAATATTACCCCCAATCCCGTGATTTTTTATCTTAAGTAATAATCTTTTATGTGGCACCTTGTCGAATGCCTTCTGGAAGTCTAAATACACTATGTCCACTGGTTCCCCTTTATCCACCCTATACGTTATATCCTCAAAGAACTCAAGCAAATTTGTCAGACATGACTTCCCCTTCATAAAGCCATGCTGACTTTGTCCTATTAAATTATGCTTATCTAAATGTTCCGTTACTGTCTCCTTAATAATAGACTCCAAAATTTTACCCACCACAGTTAACTGTGTTCATTTCTGGTCACTGAGACATACGGGAACAGCCTTGTAGGCAGAGCTGAGAAGGGCTACTAGGCTGATCCCGAGTGTCAGAGTTAAGAAGAAAGGTGAGAAAAATGTGGACTCTTCAGTCTTGAAAGGAGGCAATTGGGATGGTCTCCTGTAATTCTGCATAAGTATTACATGATTTGCACTTAACAAGCAGAAAGATTTTTTTTTTCTTTTTGCTAATTTTCCTGAACCCAAACTTGGACTAACAGCATGATTATTTACACACAAGTGATCAAGTAATGAATCCAGGAAAATATGGCTGCTAAAAGCAAATTACTTTCCTTGCAAGTGATGTTGCTTCCTTTGGTCCCTCGATCTGTACCATTAAGCAGCAATAAATGACCCATAAACAGTAAAAAGGGAAAACATTTCAAAATTTGTTAATAGCTTAATCAATAAGGGTGATGATAACAAGCTGATATTTCATCTTATTTGAGTAACACGGATTTCTGTTCTCCTAATGAATTATGTATTAACTGTCAAATAAAGTTCACTTTTGTTTTGAAAGGTTACTGTAGTGTGTTCTCATTAAATGAGAAAGAAATTCTGAATGGAGTATATTTTGTTCAAAGTAGTCCTCTTATAGAAGGAAATTGTCAGAATTGGATTAGCCTTTTATTTTTAACTCATGGGTGGGGCTGAAAAATCAGGTAGGAAGCCATTCCTGCTGCCACTTTCAGGATTTCCAGAATACTACTTTGTATCCCCGGAGATGGTATTAGGCATTCCATATGTTCACCCAAATATGGGTGGACATGTAATGACATATAAATGGCAGGAATAAGTCATTAGATGCTAGGAATGGTATACAGCATTGCTCTGGCATGTGGGGGGGGGGGCACAGTTATATTTCTTATTCCTGAAGGGAGTGGAATTGAATGTGGGGGGTGATCAATTACACTCAACCCCAATTTTTAAAAAAATTGTTGGGAAAAAAATGTCTTTGCCTTGGAGGTTTGCATCAGCAATTTCCTTTTGCCCCTTGCAGTGAGCTCCCCGATACAGGCAGGAATCCCTCTGGGAGATCTTTGAAAATATTAAAATAATCCTGGGAGATCAGCTGGGGTCAGGGGCACAGACCTGGGGCAAAGCCCCACTGATGTTGAACAGGTGTGGGGGCCAAAAGGAAATTCTTATAGGCACAGAGGCCCTCATTAGGGAGCTGCAGCTTCATCATCAGTGGAGAATATCCCGTAGCATCCTGCAGCAGCTTCATTGGAGACATCCTGGGGCACAACTTTGGCGAGCCGTCCAACTATCAAATCAAATCAAATTTGTTTCTGTTTTGAAAGTTATTGTGTGTTTTTATTAAAAGAGAAGGAACTCAAGAGAGCCTAATTTTTGTTCAAAGTACTCCCCCATTTTATAAAGGAAATATTAACCTCGGGAGAATGCCAATTGACACTTTGGGTCAATTTTCCTTCCGGCATAGAGATCCTTAAGTTAGGTCTGCCTGCCTGCTAAGCCTCTCTTGTGCTGTCGCTGACAGGGAGTGACCATCTGCTGTATTGTGGGCGAGGGACACACACTTAACCACTAGAAACCATACTACAGGCTGGAAAATCTTCAATCCTCATTGGTGAAGTCACCGCAGCGGCCTAGCAGCAAGGTTCAGCGCTCCAAAGCGCTGGTACAAAAATTGATGCTTTTAAAAAAAATCAAAATACTTTTCAGTCTAATATTTTCTTTTATTAAAAGGGCAGTTCTTTGAATAAAGAAAAAAATCCCCCTATACTTCCTGTCACCTTTAAATTTGAATTAAAAGAATGTAATTCTATTAAGTTTTGAAGTTGAATTCTGATAAGAACAGAAGTTACCTTTTTATAGCAAAATTTACATGATTTGAAGATTTTGCAATTAAAATCTTCAGAGTATTCAACCTGATGAGATGTTCTTTTCTTTACATAGGAGATATGGCTATTTTTGTTTGGTTTATTCTGCATTTGTGAACTATTATACTCGATAGGTCTTGAGATTTATGAATGTTTTGAGATAAGGCGCACGTTTCGGCTGTGGCAGCGGCAGCAGCAGGAATCTCTGCAAAGTGACTTACAATACTGCAGCCCAGTTTGGCCACAGGTACAGATGCTTCTTATTACTTTGTGGCAGTGTGTCCATTGTTCACCATTTGTTCCGCCTCCAAATGGAAATTGCCCACGTCTGATGGGGAAAAACTGCCTGGGTTTCTGTTCCTTTAAGAAATTTCCTCTTACAGAGGTTAGACAATTCTCACCATCTGTGTAAATACAACCTCCTTCTAAGCATCACCTTAAGTTCTTCAGCCATTTGCAAAACTTCTATCCCAGCCCTATATAGAGAGAAGTTTTAGCCATTGTTAGTTGTTGTTCATTTATTCAAAACCAATTTTCTTGTATTTTATTGAATTTTAAAAGCTTAAATCTCAAGTTCGTTCTTCTTTTATTTCTCTCTTTTCTGTTTTTGGTCAAATGGTTTAAATCTCCAAGCAGTAGAACTAATAGGGTCTTTTGAATTTCATTGTGTTTCTTGAGTCTGAATAAGATTTCCTCTTAAATTTTTAGTTTTCATTTAGTTTTCTGCTGCTGTTCCAAGTGCTCTGCTGAGATCTACCTCCTGTTTACTGACCTTCACTAAAAACAACGGAATCAAAGACACGAACGACATTTTCTTTAACAGTCACCATGGTGCATTGTCCTTTCTCATCCTCCTCGAACTCTCAACAGCCATCAACACAGTTGATCACACTATTCTCCTCCAGTTCCTCTCTGCCACTGTCCAGCCACATAGGGACTGCCCGTGCTTGGTTCCACGCTTACCTATCCAATCATAGCCAAAGCATCTGCAGCAATGGCTTCTCCTACTACCCCCACATCTCAGGATCCATTTTTGGCCCCCTCTGCTTCCTCAACTACATGTTGCCCCTTGGCGACATCAATGGCAGACATGAGGGTTAGCTTCCACAGGTATACCGATGACACCCAGCTCTAACTCGCCACTCTTGATCCCTCCACTGCATTTGTGCTGTCAGACTTCTTGTCTGACGTCCAACCTTGCATGACCTGTAACTTCCTCCAGCTCTAGCAAAACATTGGAAAGACCAAAGCCATTGGCTGTGTCACCTGCCACAAACATACCCTCACCATCGACTCTAACCCTTTCAGTGGGCACTCTCTCAGATTCAACCAGATTGTTTGACCTGGGGCTGAGCTTCCAACCCCATATCCTATCCATCACAATGACTGCTGACTTCCATTTCTGTAACATTGCCTGCCTCTGCCCCTACGTCAGCTGTTGAAATCCTCACTCATGCCTTTGTCACCTCCAGATTCAATTACTCCATTGCTTTCCTGACTGGCTTCCTATCCGCCATCTATCATAAACTTCAGCTTATCCAAAACTCTGCCATCCATATCCTATCCTGCTCACCTATTACACTTTGCTCTTTGACCTGCTTGTGTTCGTGATCCCTTCGCACCTCAAGTTTAAAATTCTCATCTTCGTTTTTAGCCTCACCCTTCCCTACCTCTGTGACTTCCTCACAAAAGAACCAAAAACATTCCTATAATGTTGCCACAATCTCTCCTCTGACTTTGGGCTCTTGTGCATTCCCCCCTTTGTCCCTCCTTTGGTGGTAGTACTCTTTCAACTGCTTGCTCCAAGTATCTGGAATTCCCTCCCCAAATCTCGACCCCCTCACCTACATCTCCTCCTCTAAGACCCTTATATAAGATATTAAAACCCATCTCTTTTAACTCTCCTCGTCTCTCCTTTGGCTTAGTGTATGTTGTTTTTTCCTTGTGCCTGTCAGAAGTACCTTGGGACACTTTTCTACGTTATAATACAAAGGGGAGGAAGTTATGCTTCAATTGTACAGTCTTGGTCAGACCCCATCTGGAGACTTGTGTTCAGTTCTAGGCACTGCACCTCAGGAAGGCTATATTGGCCTTGGAGTGGGTACAACACTGATTCACCAGAATGATACTGGGGATTAAAGGGTTACATTATGAGGACTGGTTGCATAAACTTCGGTTCTGTTCCCTTGAGTATAGAAGATCGATGAGTGATCTAATTGAGGTGTTTAAAATGATAAAAGGATTTGATAGGGAAGTACAGAGAAACTATCTCCTGTGGTGGGGGAGTCCAGAACACAAGGGGACACAATTTAAAATTATTTTTAAAATTATGCTTTGAGTTTGAATGAAGCTCAACTGATGGGATAGAAATTTATTTTGCAGATGTAATGGTCCCAGTTGAAATTAATTTGGTGGCGTCAACCCAATGTTTAGCGAACAACAGTCAGTAATTCAGCATTAATTGCTGTTAAATAGTCAGTCTTGCATTGAGAGGCCACAAAAAAGTTCGAAATGAAAATACTGCACCTCTTCACCATAAAATAATGGACTTCCCTAGTATAGTAAAATGACAGTTTGGAAGTTTAGGTTAGGCACATTGTGCCAAAGTTAAAGGGATCTTCATCTTCCAATCAACCTATACAATGCCTGAGAATATTTGATGCTGATGCTGAGTGAAAAAAGAAAAATATTCTATTCACAGTTTGTCATATCCTGCAACGTGAAGAGCACAGAATTTTCTAAAATATATTGTTCGGAAAAAAAACATGCTGCATTACAAGCTGACATTTCAGTACAATATTGATGCAACCTTCTAGCAGTCTTTGGGGTCTAAATTTAACATTGTTGCACCCTTATTATGGGTCTAAAACCAGCACAATTTAGCAGAGCGGAGGCCTGTGCCTGATCTGCAAGGGCCGCTGCTGAATTGGTCGGGGCCTTTTTTTAAGCAAATCTGTCGGCTGTCTGAAATGAGCACGGGCCTCATGCCAATATTGAAATGAGGCTCCTGCGCTTATTTCACACCTGAACTCCTAAATTTGTTTGCCCTAGTTGGAGCTTGTGCATCATATTTCCAGGCCTTGAGCAGCCACCCTTAAAGGGACAACTGGAGGCCGCTCAAAAACAGCCCAAAAACTTTTGGTACTTTGTTGAGTCGGAAGGAGCAGAACCACTCCTCCTTGCTCCACAAAACTGTGGGCCACGGCGGCCTACCCCTGCCCTCCTCCTGATTACCTTCCCCTTGCCAGACTTACCTCTAGGTCTTGGTGCAGGGCAAAATTGGTAAAGCCCCAACAAGCAAGCTGTGTCAGTGCACCTGATTGGCGCTTGCCCAACCTGATTTATTCTCATATAGCCCGAGAACGAATTTACATCAGTCCTCGGACCTCTCCGTTCTTGCGCGCCGCTAGACTCGCTCTCAGTTTGGGGCACTAAGGAATTAAGACCCCCTTGTTTATAAATCCAAATTAAATATATCTTAACCCCCTCATGTTTGCCATTCCACCAGCTTTTCACCAGCTGTGGGGGTGATTTTACAAAATTGCATTCCTGGTATAAGCCTTATCCAATGGGTTTACATATCAGGAATTCATATGCAATTTTCCCATGATTTTCCTTCGATTCGAATTCCTGATCTCCCTGGGAGCACTAATCCCTGCTGGGAGCATCAGATGGTGGAATCACCCCTGATGTACACCTCTAATGGGGAAGCTCCACAGCAGAAGCACGATTTCATAAAATTAACTCTTAAAAGTTTATATGTTTGCTTGGTGTTGTGCCAGCACTGTGGTGTGCAAATCAGCATGGATTTGGATACCTCATGGTAGTGACCAGGAGGGAGAGAGAGTACGTCTCCTAGTTTGGCCAGAAGTTTACATAGACTTTACAGCACAGAAACAGGCCATTCGACCCAACTGGTCTATGCGGGTGTTTATGCTCTACACGAGCCTCCTCCCAACCCTACTTCATCTCACCCTATCAGCATAACCTTCGATTCCTTTCTCCCTCATGTGTTTATCTAGCTTCCCCTTAAATGCATTTATGTTAGCCGCCTCAACTACTTGTCGAAGCGAGTTCCTTCTGGGTAAAGAAGTTTCTCCTGAATTCCTTATTGGATTTATTAGTGACTGTCTTATATTTGTGTCCCCTAGTTTTGGGTTCCCCCACAAGTGGAAACATTTTTTCTATGTCTATCCTATCGAACCCCGTCATAATTTTAAAGACCTCTATTTGGTCACCCCTCAGCCTTCTCTTTTGTAGAAAAAAGAGCCCCACCCTGTTCAGTCTTTCCTGAAAGTTATAACCTCTTAGTTCTGGTATCCAGTGCCTCTATATCCTTTTTGTATAATGGAGGCTAGAATCAGAACAGGTTAACTGTTAGACAGACTCCCAAAAAAAATAAGTTATCTTATTCAATGGGGACATCAGTGATTTTGGGGCTATCGCATAGAGCTGGAGCAATGCCCTAGCATACGTATGCTTAATCTCATTTAAGAGAGCCGTCACATATATTCATAACAGACTCAAGCAAGTTGATTGGGGAGTTTTGAATTGGATTGGTGTGACTCCATCTCTCCATGGATAGATCTTTTTACCAGACCGCTTTTAGCTCTTGTGGATGCTTCAGGTAACCACCTGCATTTACTTATAAAATCTTGAAGATGTCTTTTATTTTGGTTCTTGTCTAGAAAACATGCTAGAACTGTACAAATAGGAAATCTTGGACTGAACACCTCTAACAATACATGGTGGTAACTGTAGTAATTTCTATCAGACAATTGCTTTACCGTACATAGCTAGTTAAATGATCTGAGGGTGAACCCTCCCTACACATCCTCAATTGCAGTCATTTCCTTAGCTTTACACTCCTAAATCAAAAGGCTTATTAGAAGTCTTTTCATAAGTTTGTACTCTATCGGAGTTCAAAGAATTTGGTTAACTAGTTCTAAAAAGGTTAAATGACGTTAGTCTTTTTGTATTGATATAATTTTTTCCCTTAGGAGGAGGCTTATCTGAAGAACAAGCTGAAAGCACTGATTAAAATGAAACCCCATTATCGCCTAAATTACTGGTCAGTTTTCATATTTGTAGTAATTAGCAGCCAATTTATTATGAGTGCTGTAACTCAGATTGAATTAGGAAAGTGATGAGGTAATTTGGTGGTGTGGCATGTTTGTGACAAGTTTTGCAGATGCACTCTCAACATAATGAGAAGGACGTCAACTTATGTAGCTCTTGCACATCTCCAGTCAGTTGTATAGAGTGGGATTGCCAGAAGCATGGTTGCTTGCCCATCATCTTGTTTTCAGAATACCCATTGTTTGGGAGGGGGGAAAGATAGGGAAAGGGAAGGTAAAAAAAAATTAGTCATAAAAATTATAGCAGTTATTTTGCTGAATAGTGGAAATTTCAAAGAGACTGATGTTCTTTGAAAGTTTTTTTTTATTCGTTCACGGGATGTGGGCGTCGCTGGCGAGGCCAGCATTTATTGCCCATCCCTAATTGCCCTTGAGAAGGTGGTGGTGAGCCGCCTTCTTGAACCGCTGCAGTCCTTGTGGCGACGGTTCTCCCACAGTGCTGTTAGGAAGGGAGTTCCAGGATTTTGACCCAGCGACAATGAAGGAACGGCGATATATTTCCAAGTCGGGATGGTGTGTGACTTGGAGGGGAACGTGCAGGTGGTGTTGTTCCCATGTGCCTGCTGCTCTTGTCCTTCTAGGTGGTAGAGGTCGCGGGTTTGGGAGGTGCTGTCGAAGAAGCCTTGGCGAGTTGCTGCAGTGCATCCTGTGGATGGTGCATCCTGTGGATGGTGCACACTGCAGCCACGGTGTGCCGGTGGTGAAGGGAGTGAATGTTCAGGGTGGTGGATGGGGTGCCAATCAAGCGGGCTGCTTTATCTTGGATGGTGTCGAGCTTCTTGAGTGTTGTTGGAGCTGCACTCATCCAGACAAGTGGAGAGTATTCCATCACACTCCTGACTTGTGCCTTGTAGATGGTGGAAAGGCTTTGGGGAGTCAGGAGGTGAGTCACTCGCCACAGAATACCCAGCCTCTGACCTGCTCTTGTAGCCACAGTATTTATATGGCTGGTCCAGTTAAGTTTCTGGCTCCACTCTGAAGATATTAAGACTTTTGTAATTTTCAGCATTTTTGTAGTATGTTTGCTGAATGTTAAAGTGACAATATTTTGCTAAACGTTTGCCTAAAAATATGCCTAAAAGCATGGGGTCAACTTTCATATGTACACTGATGACATGCAGCTGTACCTCACTGCCTTCTCCATTGATCCCAGGGCTATTGCCACTCTCTCCAACTGCCTACTTGATACTATGACCTGAATGAGTCAAAATTAATTGTCTGAAAAACCAAAGCCATCTCGACCGCTTTGCAGCACTTGCCACGTTTGACCATGCTATCCTCCTCCAATGTCTCTCCTCCGCTGACCATCTTAAAGAGAATGCCCTCGCTTGGTACCACTCTTCCCAGTTCACTCGGTTAATCCCGGGGATGAGGTGGTGGACATATGAGGAGAGGTTGAGTAGATTGGGACTCTACTCATTGGAGTTCAAAAGAATGAGAGGCGATCTTATTGAAACGTATAAGATTGTGAAGGGGCTTGATCGGGTGGATGCGTTAAGGATGTTCCCAAGGATGGGTGAAACTAGAACTAGGGGGCATAATCTTAGAATAAGGGGCTGCTCTTTCAAAACTGAGATGAGGAGAAACTTCTTCACTCAGAGGGTAGTAGGTCTGTGGAATTTGCTGCCCCAGGAAGCTGTGGAAGCTACATCATTAAATAAATTTAAAACAGAAATAGACAGTTTCTTAGAAGTAAAGGGAATTAGGGGTTACGGGGAGCGGGCAGGAAATTGGACATGAATTTAGATTTGAGGTTAGGATCAGATCAGCCATGATCTTATTGAATGGCGGAGCAGGCTCGAGGGGCCAATTGGCCTACTCCTGCTCCTATTTCTTATGTTCTTATGTTCCCACCCCTGCACCGTTAACTTTCGAGTCTCCCAAAGGTCTATCCTTGGCACTCCAATCTTCCTCAACTACATGCTGCCCATTGGCGATATCATCCGAAGACATGGGGTCAGATTCCACATGTATGTTGTCAACATCCAGGTCAACCTGTCCACCTGTCTCAACCCCTCCACTGCCTCTGTGTTGTCAGACTGCTTGTCCGACATCCAGTCCCGGATGAGCAACAATTTCATCCAGTTAAACATTGCGAAGATAGAAGCCATTATCTTTGGTCCCCGGCACAAACTCTGTTCCCTCACTACTGATTACATCCCCCTCCCTGGCCACTGTCTGAGGCTGAACCAGACTATTTGCAACCTTGGTGTCCTATTTGACCCTGAGCTGAGTTTCAGACCCCATATCCTCTCCATCACAAAGACCGTCTACATCACCCATTTCCACCCCTGCCTCAGTTCATACGAACATACCTACGAACAAAGAGCAGGAGTAGGCCATTCGGCTCCTCGAGCCTGCTCTGCCATTTGATAAGATCAAGGCTGATCTGATTGTGACCTCAACCCTACTTTCCCGTCTATCTACTATAACCTTTGACTCCCTTGTTAATCAGGAATCTATCTAACTCAGCCTTAAAAATATTCAATGACCCTGCCTCCACCGCTCTCTGGGGAAGGGAGTTCCACAGACTCATGACCCTCAGAGAAAAAATTTCTCCTCATTTCCGTCTTAAATGGGAGATCCCTTATTTTTAAAACTGTGGCCCCAAGTTCTAGTCTCTCCCACAAGGGGAAACATCCCCTCAGCATCTACCCCTTCTCGTCCCCTCAGGATCTTATATGTTTCAATAAGATCACCTATCATTCTTCTAAACTGCAGTTTGTACAGGCCCAACTTGTCCAACCTTTCCTCATAAGATAACCCCCTCAGCCCAGGAATCAGTTGAGTGAACCTTCTCTGAACAGCCTCTAAAGCAATTATGTCCTTTCTTCAATAAGGAGACCAAAACTGCACACAGTATTCTGGATGTGGTCTCACCAATGCCCTGCACAACTGTAGCAAAACATCTCAAAACATCATATTGCATTCCCCTTGCAATAAATGACAACATTCCATTTGCCTTCCTAATCACTTGCTGTACCTGCATACTAACTTTTTGTGATTCATGTATGAGGACACCCAGATCCCTTTGTACCTCAGAATTCTGCAATCTCTCTCCATTTAAATAATACACTGCTATTCTATTCCTCCTGCCAAAGTGGACAAGTTCACATTTTCCCACATTATATTCCATCTGCCAAATTCTTTTCATCTGCAGCTGAAACCCTTATCCATGCCATTGTCATCCCTGGACTCAATTATTCAATACTGTCCTGGCCGGCCGCCCCTCCTTCACCCTCCATAAACGTAAGCTCATCCAAAACTTTGCTGCCCGTATCCTAACCCACACCAAGTCCTGTTCTCCCATCACCTCTGTGCTCTGTTTTTTTAAAACCTCAAATTTAAAATTCTCATCCTTGTTTTCAAATCCCTCCATGGCCTCTCCCCTCATTATCTCTGTAACCTCCTCCAGCTCGACAACCCTCTGAGAATTCTGGGTTCCTCCAACTCTGGCCTCTTGAGCATCACCCACTTTCTTCACCCCACCATTGCGGCCGTGCCTTCAGCTCTGGAATTCCCTCCCTAAACCTCTCCGCCTAAAGTCACCTCCTTTAAGACCCCCCTCAAAACCCACCTCTTTGATGAAGCTTTTAGTCACCCCTTTTAATATCTCCTTTGTTGGCTCGGTGTCAATGTTTGTCTGATTATGCCTCTGTGAAACACCTTGGGATATTTTTCTATGTTCAAGGTGCTTATTGTTTAGTGTTTCTTGGTGGTGTAGTTCTGCTTTAAAGCACCAGATGGCACCAGTGTGACAGAGTGCTGCTCTGGTGCTTTTTAAAGAGAGGGATAGATTTTGTGAAGCGTCATTGTAAATACAAGTTAGATAATTGTGTGTGTGGCAAGCCATGCCTAATTAGCACGCTCCCGATTTTCCAGTTATATTATAGTGATTGAAAAACGGGGAGCACTATGACTCAGGCACACTGACCTCCTGGCCCAGTTCTCACATTCACATTCACAGCAAGTGAGGCTCGGCACAAAATTTGTCCATTATAGCCTACAAATTACTGCTGATGATATTAGCGGATGAACATTTAATGTATCAATATGACATTTCCTTGTTTGTTATTTTAGGGAGGCAGCACCCAGTTAAAATAAATGGGTTAATAAATGTGTTAAAATGGCAGAATAATGCCATACGAACATATTAAGTGTTCATCCACTATTACTGGTAACAGTAATTTCTAGGCTCATATTAGTGATTAGTTTACATTGCAGTTTGTCTTATTGACGCCTTGCTCAGAAATGTCATTCATGTTCTCCTCTTGCCTGTGTTTTTCAGGAGATTCCACAACTGGATAGTGTATATTCTCCTGCTGTTTGTTATCTGCATCAAAGCTACCGATGTCATGTTTAGCAAGATGATATTTAGAAAACAGCTCAACCGAATTGTTGCAATTGCCATCATTCCCCTCTGGCTACGTAACTTGAAGTACCTCCAAGCATTTGGGTATTCATTTATATATACGCCTGGCATTTCCACTGGGGCTCTCTGGGGAGGGAAGTTGGCAGAATCTCTGGGGAAACGGCCACAAAATGGCCATTCATGTTGTTTGTCCAAGGGTTCCTGCCAACGTTACAGTGGGAGATTGGTAGAACTCTGCAGTTATTCAGGGTTAAAGTAATTGTTTCCCCACAACCCAGAAACCCCAAAAAGATAAGGGAGAAAAGAGGAGAAGCTCTGATAAGTATTTTTAGGAGCATGTGCCAGAGGGCTGGTCTACAGACAGTATTATGCTGCTATTCTAAAAAGGAACGAGACACAAACTTGGAGATTCTGGACCGCTTAGCCTAACATCCCAAGTGAGAAAAATGCATGAGAGAATGGAGGCCATAAGGAATAGTCATTATGGATTTAGGTTAAGTGGGGCAGATTCACCAATCCTGGGCTTTCGGTAGGGAGCCACGCTGGAAGGGACTGTAGGTTGGAGAATTGGTGATACAGTTTTGTAGCCCTGTCTTTGAACATGGGTTCCTGAAAGGAAAGAAAGAACGAATGAACTTGTATTTTATATTGTGTCTTTCACAACCTCAGAATGTCCCAAAGTGCTTTACAGCCAATGAAGTATTTTTGAAGTGTAGTTACTGTTGTAATGTAGGAAAGACGGCAGCCAATTTGCACACAGCAAGGAGCTCGAGATTGGTGAGCTTATCCTAATATGTAATCAGCTGGAATTCTTTGAAGAGTTAACTGGATGAAGACCATTCAGTGGCTGTAATAGCTTGGATTTTCAGAAGGCATTTAATAAATTTCCACGTGTTAGACTTTTAAAGAAGTTTAAGGGTGTGGAGTTAATTGGTTAATTAGCAAGCTGAATTGAAAACGCCATGACAATGAGAAGAAGAAGGTAATGATAAATGAAAAAGTTTTGCAGGGAGTCTTTTCGGTTCCCTGCTGTTCATAAAAGACTTGGAAGAAAATAATGTAAAATTTGCTAATGATAGGTTATCATAAACAGCATTCACAAATACCTGGACAAAGGTGGAGAAGGAGAAGGATTTGTGTTGTGAGTATTGATCACTCACTGAAAGTTTTCAGTTTATATGAAGCGGTTGTGAGCCAGGCTCATACACCACCAGGCCATTTGCCTGCAAGGCAAAAGGAATTATTCTAACTTTGTATAGGTCATTAATAAGGCAACATTTGCTATATTGTATTACACTTTTCATCCATGCCTTTAAACTGCTGAGGCGTGCATGATGTGGACATAAAGAGGCAATTTAACTTAGAGAGAACTAGAGGACGGCTTAAAATTAATAAGCCTCAAGAAAGTGTTGAGATTAGAAGAAACCTATTTTCTCAAAGTAGTGATATGTGGATCACACATTTTCAGAGAAGTCACTCTGGCCAAGTCTTATCTATCCCCGAGTAACCAGTCATAGGGCACATAGCTTTCCTCACAGGAGATGGCTCATGATCAAAGGCGTTTGATAAAGTACCACATAATAGACTAGTTAGCAAAAACAAAGTCAGGGAAAAGACCAGACCACATTTCAACACTCAGCTCCTGGCTCTAAATTAGAGGCACCAGAATAGATTCCCTGTGGAGTTAGTTACTTGGTTACATAGCTGAGTAGAGAGGGGGAGCAGAGAAATGAAATAACTGTCTCAAGTTTCTGCATGCTACCATGTGATTTGGTGATAATTTAGATCTAGATATAAAATCTATTTTTCTTGTTACAGTTTTATTGGACCATTTATTCTCCTGCTTCACAAAATCGTCATCCTAGTGTTGAAATACTTGTTTATATTTGGTGAAATGGTTATCGCGTTTAGCTTTGCCTTCTGGTTTATTTTCCAAGGTAAGTAGTTAAAGTAAATGGATTAGTCAGTTTGTTATGATCCTGTTCAAAAGCGGGAAGCAGAGTGATTGTGCAGGTTCAGTTAAAGGCGAGGTCCTAATATGGCTGTTACTAAGTGAAACAGGTTGTGGTGACCCTGTTGCTGTTTTGCATTAACTTTGTCGTCTACTCGAGCTGCTTTTATAATACTCATTTCCATCAGAATGTCTGCCTCATACAAGGCTGTATTTCATCAATACAATTAGCATCAATTATCATTATTATCTATAATCATTTTATATATATATGCTAATAATAGCTCATTGGTAGTTTAGCTTTTTCTCCGTTTATCCTCTTGCATCATTGTTTCGTAAATTTAAACACAGTGGTTTGGATGGGAATTAATCATATCCAACCTCCTGGGGGAGAGATTCCTCTATGCATTATGTGTTTAACAAAATCATAAGCTAGCTTCTTATAAATGGGATTACAGTTTCATTACACAGAGGTAATCTTCCCCCAATAGGTTAGGCTTAATTCCTACAAGAATAATGCATCACAGCAGGACTACAAAATTCACAATTGTCAGAAAGGAAACCAGCTGCCTACTGAAAAAAAACGTGCTGATAAATAATTTGTCCGAAGTAATCCTGGCAGCTACGTCAGGATCATGCCTGCTGGTCACTGCCCCTACCAGAGTGTGTAGGGCCATTGGGAAATAGCCAGTGAGCCAGTGGGCACCTGGGTCGCAAGAGGTACATTGTGGGCAACTGCCTGCCCCGCCCGGGAGGTTGCATGATGTGGCACTAAGACTCCTGGTTGAGAGAGACATTGTTGGGCTTCCCCACCAGGGGTTGCTTTAAAGATTTGAAAGAAATGTTTCCCTGACCTTTTCTTCAGAGTTCCAGGCCATGATCTAGGTCTGGATGCCCACCCTATTTCTACCATTTTTGAGGCCGTTATACCTCTCCCTTCTGAGCATACTGGTCAACAATCCTCCAATCGTGTTTCCCAGGCTGGGGATGTGGGAACTCCTAGGCTTGGGGGTCACTGCCCCCGGCCCTGGCCCCCATCCCGTCTCTGTCAGTGGTCGGGGGGTGGGTACAAAGGCTCCATCCTTAAACAAGGGCCCAGGAAACTCCCAGCGGGGTTCGGGACCTGGCGTATTTCTGGCCCTTCCACTGCACTGCGCCAAATGGGTCATGGGATTTCGGGCCCAAAATACTTAATGCTGTAATTAGCACAATGATTATGCAGAATCTGTTCTGTTAGCTTGGCGTCTTGTCTTACAACATGCAGTATGGTGAAAATCAAGGTCAAATACAATATAGGCATTTGAACTGATTTAGTAAAATGTGTCCATGGTCTCACCATTTTTCTGTACTTCCGTCTCTACGGGAATTTCTGTTTTTTTTAATTAGGGCCTAGTACCAAATTCACTGTTCCCTTGAGGTTTGTGCAGCATCCAATTTGGAACAGTGACAGCAACAGGCAAAATTCCAGAAAGGTAGCAAATGTCAAGGGGAAACATGCTTTTTGTCACATGCGAACCACACACAGGGAGCACTAAGATAATTGGAGGAAACATTTTATTGCACAACACACTGCGTAGGCTGGCTTGTAGCCCACAAGGAAGGAAAGGATAGAAACAGTGGGAGAAGAGAAAGGAGTAAAAGTGAAAGAAGTACATATTCTCTTGGTCCAAAAATGAAAGTTTGTGAGTGAGAGAGAGTAAAGCACAGTTCGTCAAGTGGAGACATTTAGCAGTGATATATTCTGGGAACAGTGCACAGAAATTGTAAGTTCCAAATGAATGAATCAAGACCTCAGATGTTAAATTACTATGGTAACTACTTTATTAAGGAAAGGATTTCATAGAATGGTTACGGCACAGAAGACGGCCATTCGGCCCATCAAGCCCGTGTCGGCTCTCTGCAAAAGCAATCAGACTAGTCCCACTCCCCCGCTCTTTCCCCGTAGCCCTGCAAATTTTTCTCCTTCAGGTACCTATCGAATTCCTTTTTGAAAGCCACAATTGACCCTGCTTCCACCACCCTTTCAGGCAGTGCAATCCAGATTCTAACCACTCGCTGTGTAAAAAAAGTTTTTCCTCATGTCACCTTTGGTTCTTTTGCCAATCACCTCAAATTTGTGTCCTCTGGTTTGTGACCCTTTCGCCTGTGGGAACAGTTTTTCTTTATTTACTTTGTCTAGACCCTTCAAGATTTTGAACACCTCGATCAAATCTCCTCCCAACCTTCTCTGCTCTAAGGAGAGCAGAGAAGGTTGGGAGCAGTCTACCCATGTAACTGAGGTCCCTCATTCCTGGAACCATTCTAGTAAATCTTTTCTGTACCTTCTTTAAGGCCTTCACATCCTTCCTAAAGTGCGGTGCCCAGAATTGGATACAATACTCCAAATGTGGCTGAACCAGTGTTTTATAAAGGTAAAACATAACATCCTCGCTTTTGTACTCTGCCTCTATTTATAAAGCCCAGAATCCCGTATGCTTTCTTAACTGCTTTCTCAACCTGTCCTGCCACTTTCAGTGACCTGTGTACATATACACCTGGGTCTCTCTGTTCCTGCATTCCCTTTAGAGTTGTACCCTTTAGTTTATACTGCCTCTCCTCGTTCTACCTACCAAAATGTATCACCTTATATTTCTCAGTGTTAAATTTCATCTGCCACGTGTCCGCCCATTCCACCAGCCTGTCTGTGTCCTCTTGAAGTCTATCACTGTCTTCCTCACTGTTTACTACACTTCCAGGTTTTGTGTCATCTGCAAATTTTGAAATTGTGCCCTGTACACCCAAGTCCAAGTCATAAATATATGAAGAAAAGTAGTGGTCCCAGTACCGACTCCTTGTGAACACCACTGCATACCTTCCTCCAGTCTGAAAAACAGCCATTCACCACTACCCTGTTTCTTATTACTTAGCCAATTTCGTATCCATGTTGCCACTGCCACTTTTATTCCGTGGGCTTCAATTTTATTGACAAGCCTATTGTGAGACACTTTATCAAACGCCTTTTGGAAGTCCATATACACATCAACTGCATTGCCCTCATCAGTATAAGTTTATAAAATGAGATTACAGTTTCATTACACAGAGGTAATCTTCCCCCAGTAGGTTAGGCTTATTTCCTACAAGAATAATGCATCACAGCAGGACTACAAATTTCACAATTGTCACAAAGGAAACCAGCTGCCTACTGAAAAAAAATGTGCTAATAAATAATTTGTCCGAAGTTTCACAACCATGCCTGCTGGTCACTGTCCCTACCAGAGTATGTAGGGTCATTGGGAAATCGCCAGTGGGCACCCTCAAACTTTCTATACTCAGCATGGTTCTCACTTGTATTAACATCCTGACATGTGTCATATGCCCCCTTTTTCTGCTTCATCTTGCTCCCTATCTCTTTCGTCATCCAGGAGGTCTGATTTTAGTTGCCCTACCTTTCCCCCTCATGGGAATGTGTCTAGACTGTATCCAAACCATCTCTTCTTTAAAGGCCACCCATTGTTCAATTACAGTTTTGCCTGCCAATCTTTGAATTCAATTTACTCGGGCCAGAATGGTTCTCAACCCTTTGAAATTGGCCCTTCTCCAATTAAGTATTTTACTCTAGATTGCTCTGTGTCCTTTTCCATAGCTAATCTAAACTTTAACATAGAATCACAGAAAATTTACAGCACGGGAGGCCATTCGGCCCATTGTGTCCGCACCAACCGAAAACGAGCAACCCAGCCTAATCACACGTTCCAGCCCTTGGTCCGTAGCCTTGTAGGTTATGGCACTTCAAGTACATATCCAAGTACTTTTTAAATGTGATGAGGGTTTCTGCCTCTACCACCCTTTCAGGCATTGAGTTCCAGACCCCCACTACCCTCTGGGTGAAAAAATGTTTCCTCAGCTTCCCTCTAATCCTTCTACCAATCACTTTAAATCTATGCCCCCTGGTTATTGACCACTCGGCTAAGGGAAATAGGCCCTTCCTATCCACTCTATCTAGGCCCTTCATAATTTTACACCTCAATTAAATCACCCCTCAGCCTCCTCTGTTCCAAAGAAAACAACCCCAGCCTATCCAATCTTTCCTCATAGCTAAAATTCTCCATTCCTGGCAACGTCCTTGTAAATCTCCTCTGTACCCTCTCTAGTGCAATTACAGCCTTCCTGTAATGTGGTGACCAAAACTGTATGCAGTATTAAGCTGTGGCCTAACTAGTGTTTTATACAGTTCTCGCATAACCTCCCTGCTCTTATATTCTATGCCTCGGCTAATAAAGGAAAATATCCTGTATGCCTTCTTAACTATCTTATCTACCTGTCCTGCTACCTTCAGGGATCTGTGGACATGCACTCCAAGGTCCCTCTGTTCCTCTACACCTCTCAGTATCCTCCCATTTATTGTGTATCCCCTTGCCTTGTTTGCCCTCCCCAAATGCATTATCTCACACTTCTCTGGATTGAATTCCATTTGTCACTTTTCTGCCCAACTGACCAGTCCATTGATATCTCATAATACTATGATCACTGTTCCCTAAATGTTCCCCACTGACACTTGCTCCATTTGACCCATCTCATTCCCCAAAACCAGATCCAGCAATGCCTCCTTCCTAGTTGGGCTGGAAACATACTGGTCAAGAAAGTTCTCCTGAACACACTTCAAAAATTCTTCCCCTTCTTTGCCCTTTACACTATCACTATCCCAGTCTATATTAGGATAGTTGAAGTCCTCCATTATCAACACTCTATAGTTCTTGCATCTCCCTGTAATTTCCTTGCAAATTTGCTCCTCTTTATCCTTCCCACTAGTTGGTGGCCTATAGAATACCGCCCCCCACCCAGTAGTGTAATGGCACCTCTATTGTTTCTTAACTCTAACCAAATAGATTCTGTCCTTGACCCCTCAAGGACATCCTCCCTCTCCAGCACTGTAATAGTCTCCTTAATCAATACCACCACCCCCCATCCTTTCTTTCCTTCCCTATCTTTCCTGAACACCTTGTATCCAGGAATATTTAGTACCCAATCTGCCTTTTTTGAGCCAGGTCTCCGTTATTGCCACAACATCGTATTCCTATGTGGCTATTTGTGCCTGCAGCTCACCAACCTTATTTACCATGCTTCGTGCGTTTACACATATGCACTGTAAGCTTATCTTAGACCTTCTCATATTCTCCCTTAGTCTGACCCAACTTAATACTGTACCATTTCTTACTCTAGTGCTATCTGTCTCCTCCAATCCTTTGTGCACTTTGTTTCTCCTTTCTAATGCTGCATCCTGGTGCCCATCCCCCTACCAAATTAGTTTAAACCCTCCCTCGCTGCACTAGTGAACTTCTCTGTGAGGACATTAGTCCCAGCTCTGTTGAGGTGCAACCCGTTCGGCTTGTACAGGTCCCACCTCCCCCAGAACTGGTCTCAATGCCCCAAGGAATCTAAAGCCCTCCCTCTTGCACCATCTCTCCAGCCATGCATTCAACTACTCTATCCTCCTATTTCTGTTCTCACTAGCACGTGGCACTGGGAGTAATCCTGAGATTACTATCCTTAAGATCCTGTTCTTTAATCTTTTTCCTAGCTCCCTAAAATCTGCCTGCAGGTCTTTGTCCGGGTACCGATGTGGACCACGACCTCCCGCTGTTCACCCTCCTCCTTCAGAATGTTCTACAGGCACTCAATGACATCCTTGATCCTGATGTCTGCAGCCACGGAAACGCCTGTCTGTTCCCCAACTATAGAATCCCCTTTCACTATTGCTCTCCTGACCTTCCTCCTCTTCCCCTGAACAGTTGAGCCACCCGTGGTGCCGTGGACTTGGCTCTGGCTGTACTCCCCAGAGGAACCCTCTCCCTTACCAGTACTGAATACCGGTTAGAGAGTGAAATGCACTCAGGGCACTCCTGCACTACCTGCCTGGTCCTCCTTGTCTGTCTGGTGGTCATCCAGTCACTCTCTGCCTACACTCTCTTAAGCTGCGGGGTGACCACCTCCTGCAATGTGCTATCCACGAAACTCTCAGCCTCGTGGATGCACTGTAGTGATGCTAACTGCTGCTCAAGTTCCGAAATTAGGAGCTCAAGCTCCTCCAGCTGGCGACACTTCTTGCACATATGGTTGACCAGGACACGGGAAGCGAGGACATGGAACAGGCCATGCATTCGATGGGTCTGAGCTGCCCTGCCATGCTTCATTTAACATTTAAAATGTTGGTACTTCTTTTGCAGGAAATTCACAATATACAAAGACCCTTGACTCATTAATCTTCAAGATTTTTCAAATAACTATTATTCATCAATATGGATATCGGGAATTGTATGACGTTGATCGCAGTATGACCTGTATCCTGGTTTGCCTGTTGATATTTGGAAGCATAATCTGTAACAACTTACTTATTGCTATGCTGACTAAAACCTTTACTAGGTAAGAGTTTCAAAAATTGAATAGAAATTTAGACGCAGAAGGTAATTTTCACATGAAGAGTGACATAGTGCGATATCCTGAAAGTTGCATTATGTCAGTAGATTATAAAACTATTACTTTATTATGAATAGTCTTTAACCAAATATGTGGGATTTTTCAAAAAGTAGAGAACATGAAGTTGATTGAGGGACATAACAGACCAGGGAAAAAGCTAAAGACAGAATGCTGAACTGAAGGTGCAGTTGTTAATTGCACTTACCAAGCGTGGAACTGAGCTATATAATTGAAGGTGGTCCCAGTTTCGATCCTCGTTCTGTATTAAGTTTCTGATTCAGCCAGGATAGTAGTTTGGGCAGTACAACTGGCTTCATGTCCCTGAGCTGGTGATAGAAAAATCAGCCAGAAGTGCCCATCCTACTGCAGGCAGGATTTGGAAACCTACAAAAAAGGGTCAAAAGCCAACTTAACTGGTCCCACCCCAAATTCCACTTCCGCCTGTCTAGTTAATAGAGCTGATGCTCAGTTTGTTATTTAGTCAATGCCTTCTTTAGATGTAGTCTGCTTAAACCTACTCTGATTTGTTTAACTCTGGTCATCCCCACTTCAGCCACTGGTGATGTTGACTCCTTGTTTTAAAATTTGCATTGAGTGCCCTGAATCCATATGAAATCTGTCCACGCTGTTTTCTATCATTATGGATGTTCACAGTGTGAAAACTTCAAGGATTAGCAGAATGGACTCACCTGTTAAAACATGATCCTACTTATAAGAATATAAAAACTTGATACTTCTCAGTTCAGAATCGTCTTGATGTCTATCTTGACACAAAAGCATTGCTGCACTCTCAGGTAGGAAAGCTTGGGAATGGAGTGCTCACAAGACTGCTCACTCAGATACATGGTTAAGGTACATTCTTTCTTAGCTTGTAAAGCCAGAGGGAAGGTGCTTGGAGCTCCCAGGCATCGAACTGCCTCCTACGGCACTGGTCACAAATTTGCTGAACCTGCAGGATGAGCTGCCAGTCCAGTGCTGAGACGGTAATTCCCATGGGATGACCAAGTCTGGTGCTCGGGTGATCTTGTAACCCGAATCAGTGCTGTATTTGGCATCTCCAGACGGAAGCAGCTCAGCTCCAGGGCCATTGTGATCCAGTTCGACTGAAACAGAGGAGCTGACACACCAACACCACCACACTATTTGCAAGAGAACGGTCAAAGAAGGACTTGTTCAAGGATTCGTTCAGTATTATATCCTCACCCATTGAAAACCTGCCTCAGAAGATGGTCAGTTTTGTTAAAGATGGCATCCATCCTTCCTCCATTGCCCACAATACCTATTCATCCACATCCATTCCATAGGGTGTTGATCTTAGTACTGGTACAGGCACTGGCAGATCCCAGGGCAACTTTGGTGCCACCTGAGGTGAATGGGCCTATTACTTTAATAAGTCATCTGACATATCTGGCTCCTTCGCAGAACAGCAGTCAAAATTCACCATCTTCTCTGAGGAAGATGATAAAGGGAAGAGAAGGACATTAGGGGAAAGGTGCCCATTTCATGAACTCCCTCAGGCTTCAATGTGGGGTCTGGAGTTGAGTGAGCACGTATCCCATTTATGAGCCATGCCACAAGCAAGCAACAATACCATTTTGACCTAAAAGATATTCCTACTGGTCATATTTCTGTAAATTCCAACTGTAATTCTTTATAAGGCCTCTGACCAAAAGAACATTAAAAAAGGTCTGAAGCAAGAAAAGGTTATTCGATCCACCAAAGTTTGCCCTTGTAGTACTCCAACTCACCCAGCCAGCACCAACTACATTTTGAATTCCCTACTACCTCACCTAGTAGATTTGTATGTTTAGGAACACAGGAACAGGAGTAGCCCCTCGAACCTATTCTGCCATTCAGTTAGATCATGACTGACCTGTATCTTAAATCCATCTACCCTCTTTCTCTGGATATACTTGTAAAAACCTTTAGTGCTGTCCTTGGTATCCCTTGCAAGTTGTTTCTCATATTCCCTTTTTGCGGTTCTTACTACTTTCTTTGTATCTCTTTGCTGTTCTTTATATCTCTCCCAATCCACGGGATCTCTAATTTCTTTGCATTTGTATAAGAACATAAGAAATAGGAGCAGGTGTAGGCCATACGGCCCCTCGAGTCAGCACTGCCATTCACTAAGATCATGGCTGATCTTCTACCTCAACTCCACTTTCCCGCCCAATCCCCATATCCCTTGATTTCCTTAGAGACCAAATATCCATCGATCTCAGTCTTGAATATATTCAACAACTGAGCATCCACAGTCCTCTGGGGTAGAGAATTCCAAAGACTCGCAACTCAATATGAGCCCTTTTATACTGTCTTTCACTTCTCTTGTTGACCAATGTTGTTTAATTACACATGCACTTTAGGGGTATGTACAGGTCTTGTATTCTACCAAATACTTGTTTGAATACCTCCCAGTGCTCATCTGTAATTTTACCAGTTAATAGTTCTGCCCAGTCTATTGTGGTCAATTCCTGCCTCATCCCTCCAAAGTCCGCCTTACCTTAGTTCGTGACTCACCCTTCTCCCTCTCAAACCTAATATTGAATTCAATCATGTTATGGTTACTGTTAGGTAGGTGTTCCCTTACCTAGAAAACTAGCAGAAGCTGAATGACAGCTTTAAAAAGCCAACACAGCCCCCAAGAAGCTGATAGCTCAAAACAACTCTGAATACAGACCTATGACACGTGAAGACAAGGGGACACAGACTTGTCATAACCTAAGCTGCAGGTACACCCAATATTCCATTGTTTTTATTACAATACATAAAAGCACAGTTATCAGCAGTAGTGATTTAGAAATTACTGCAGGAATATGTGGGTGTTGAAGGCATGAGATCTATTTCCTGTAAAGGCAGCACTCCCCCAGAACACTTAAGGTTTTGGCACCTGATTTGGAGCATTTCTTAAGTAAAATGCTCCAACCCCACTTCCTATTTTATTTTCAATCCATGGCAATCCCACACAAACAGTGACAGCGCTGAAGAAGTAAACCTCACAATTAGCTGTGTCCTAGAAAGAGGAAAATAAAAAGTTTTAACAAACTAGATTTTAGCAACTTATTTGTTCTATATGGCTCTACAACGTCTCCCAAAATTCTGAAGGTGTTTATTTTCATACAGCTTGTTGTGCACTTGAAATGTAGCAATTCCATACTTCAGGGAAAAGCTCCAGTTCTAGAGGAATTGAGCAAATGGACACGTGAGGTAAAGAGACTTTGTTTTTACAGAATGCTCCAAATATATAAGGCCCCTAACCGAGCACATGGAGAAGAACTTGTGCCCAGATTCATTTGGCTTCTACTAAAATTCCTCTTATTGCCAGGAATCAGGTGCATTCTTCCATAGACAAAAGTTGGAGAGAGGGCCAAGCTGCTGAAGCAAGCAACCATTGATGTCTTGGGCACTGAAGCTAGGACACTTACCCAAGCATTTGTCCTTGTTGCTTTGTGTAACTGAAAGGTCAGCCTTTCCAGCAGACTTGTAGAAGTTCTTGCAGAAACTGTCCAGTCGGCTAATGCCTTATTTAACAACCAGGTGCAATCAACCCTGGAAAATTTTAAACAAACGCATCAATAAACTCAGTTTTGGAGCTCACTAAGAAACAGTCTCGCTTTTAGATCAAGGGTGGACATATCATTCACCCCAGGGCCTAAGTGTCTCTTCCAGGAAGGTCAGCAGGGACCAGCTTTGCTTTAGGCATTGGATTACAGAGTCTGCTACAACAGAGAACTTGATTCCAAACACCCATCACCAGGCATTTAATCTCTTGTAGGCTGAAGGCCTCATCTGTTGCATTTTGGAGGTTGAATTGCTTTCAAAAAATGAGCTAGACCACACTAACGAAAGGTAATTTAACATTTTAAAATACTACTTTTCTTCCACAACCATTTTCCTTC
Organism: Heptranchias perlo; assembly: GCF_035084215.1. NCBI lineage: Eukaryota > Metazoa > Chordata > Chondrichthyes > Hexanchiformes > Hexanchidae > Heptranchias > Heptranchias perlo. Next base: position 25,405,548 of record NC_090329.1, read on the forward strand.
TGTAGATATTAATCCTTTTATTTTTGTCCTTTTTTATTTTTCTGCAGAGCCCAGGATGAGCTATTAACCAACTTGGTTATTGAACGATTGACTATTCTGGTGCAGAGGGATACGAGTTGGCTCTTCTACTATGACCGGCTTACGTCACACTATTATATCTGTAAACTGTGCATGCCTTTGGTAGTCTATGACAAAAATGATACTACTGCTTCATTCCGTAAACGTACATTCACAACAATCGCGGTAAGTGTTTGGGTACAAAAACTACAACAAAACTACAGCAACGTTTTGTTTAAGGCCGAAACTGTCACTGATTTTTCAGGTTGTTAACCCCATCCCAAACCTTGAGGCACAACAGAGGTGCCTGGTGGGAAACTGGAGCAGCCTTGCCACTCGGGGGAGTGGGTGAAACAGGCTCTTAAGGGCCAAAGATGAAATTGGCAAAAAAGAACGGAGCCTGCACAATAGGAATAATGATCATAATGCTGCAACATATTTCAGGTTATTGGAAGGCCCTGCACAAGGCACACGCCTGTACTCAGCTGGGCCTTTAGTGGCATGCTGAGCAGAATTCCCAGATCAGTCTGGGAACACCTACCTGCAGACACTAATCCAAAGAAGGCTGTGGACTTGGGGTGGGGTAAGGTGGAAAATTCCTCCTCTTTTTCTCCTCCCCCCCCCCCCCCCCCCCCAAATCAGATGTAGCACTCCCGGGGTGGAAATCTGCAGATCCAGGATCTACCCCAAATTCCTGACCCCGCAGACTATCCATCTAAGTTGCGTGCTCCCCCCACCCGAGAAATTTCAGCCCCCTAATTTGTATCTTTCTGTATATCTCCCTCTGGCCAGGGGTCTGGGCTATTCAGCAGTTCATCAGTGAGCTTTTCTTCTTAAACGTTGAGAGCCGTAGCTGGAACATTGTGCTTAGTACTGAGACAACTGCTCTATTTCTGGCATCTGACGTTGATTATATGACTTGCAACCTTCTCAAGCAGTTGGTATTTTGGAAAAGACTACCCAGCGAAAGGTTTTAAGCAAGAAAAGCTCAAGGATAAGAAAAGGCCATTCAGCCTATTGAGTGTATTCCTCAAGTTACTTCATCAAAATTAGAGCTAGTAATCTTAAAATTAGAGCTAGAGCATTGAGGAGTGAAATCAGGAAGCATTTTTTCACACAACGGGTAGTGGAAATCTGGAATTCTCTCCCCCAGTAGGCTGTGGATGTTGGGTCAATTCAACTTTTCAAGAACAGATTGATAGATTTTTGTTGGGTAAGTGTATCAAGGTATATGGAAAAAGTCATGTATATATATGTGTATATATATAAGTTGAGGCGGAGGAACAAGCCCAAGGGGCTGAATGGCCTACTCCCATTCCTGTGCAGATCAAACACTGTTCAGTGATGATGGCTGATGCTTTGTGAATGCCTTTAGATTAAATCTAAATCTGATTTAATTATCTCTATTTGGAGCCCATGGCTGTATAGGATGATAGTGGTTTGCTTCCTGGTCATTGTGGGATCATCTTCGCTTAAGTGACTGATGATTCTATTAGGTGGGTGGCTTGTATGGCTTTATATGCTGCAGCATTTGAAAAAACTCCAACTGCTGCAAATCTGAACTGGAAATTGATCAGCATTTGAAAAGGGAAAAGACAGGATAACTTTTTGGGTAGGGACCCTTTGTCAGAACTCTGTTTTGATCCTAATAGACCTGCTGTGCATTTCCATTTGTCAAGATTTGCTTACCTTCATTCATGTTATTGTATTGATGTTTAATAGAAGAAGCTCCACGCTATTGAAGTATTTCTGAAGACAAGAATGATAGATTTTAAAGGAATTGGTGGTATACGGAAAAGGTGAGGCAGATGGACTGTCTGTACCTGGTTTTAACCCTTTACTGCTGACTTCCTTGGCGTTTGACGCAGTCACAGTATCTTGCCAGTATGTACATGTATTGAGTATCAGTTGGTAATACTGATAATGGCTGTGCATACATAACATATGGAAAAATGGTCATGACCCTTGAAATGGAAGACAATCAGGTGCAATTACAGATGGTCCTTAAAAAGAGTCCTAAAAAATTAACTTGGTATTAAATATACAAACTTGCATTTATATAATGCATGATCAATAAAATAGTATCCTAAGATCCATTTTACTGAGACACATCAGTCACTGTTCAGTGGACAGAGTTCCATGTATATGCTGTACTTGCCTAAGCCTTTCTCACATTGCGTGTTCATCCTGCAAGTCTCTTGATATATCCAGGAGGTTTCTGCTTCACCTGTGCCAAGTCCCAGACAATCATCCCAAGTTCATTGCTGCATTGCTCCATCTGGTACAGCACAGCTGGCAGGTTTGGCTGCAACACTGAGTCAGCACAGGTGATTCAAGCTCCTCTGTATAGTGTACATGGATTGTAACAACTTCATGGGGTATTATTTTGCTAATCCACTAATCCATGAAATTGTTGTCAATACATGCTTGTAATTTTTGTTCTCAACTGTTTGTCTGTCACTACACTTGCATCCTTAGCTTTAACTAAACTGCACATTTCTACATATGGATGTCAGCAATACTTCACGATCAACCAGTAGAAAGTTAATTTCTGTAAAGTGGGTGGGTTTTGCTAATTTCCTTTTACCCGAAATAGATGCACTGCTGTAAAATGTTCTGTCTGAGAACTAGCAAGCTCCAAATGAGTAACGCATACAATTTAACGCCAAATCTTGGACTCTTCACTCAGAGGGTCATGAGTCTTTTCTTACTCATTCGCAGAATACGGATATGGCTGTTAGGGAGGGAGTTCCAGACTTTTCACCCAGCGACTTTGAAGGAACGGCGATACATGTCCAAGTGGGGATGGTGCGTGGCTTAGAGGGGAACTTGGAGGTGGTGGTATTCCCATTCACCTGCCCTTGTCCTTCTAGGTGTTGCTTCAGTTCCAGCCATCGGCCACCTGCCATCAGGCATTCCACTCCCGCCTGCCGACCAGCTGCTGCTTCTGGGCGGGCAACTGACCGAGGGCCTGTAGATGATGCCCTTGAGTTAAAATTGTCCAGGCCTCACTCTGCCAAGGTCAGGAGCAACACCTCTCCCCTTAAAACCGATTCCTGCTCTAGGTTAAAATCAGGCCCAAGGTGATGCCAATTGCTAACACAATCAGTCACTGCTGTGGCTACAAATAATGCGTGGCCCTGTCATACATTAATGCCTTTAGATCCTAAACTACAAGCCCTGTGTACATACTCTTAATCCTTCCTTTATTCTCTCTGTGGTGCAACCACAACTCATCACACAGCCTGCTTCTCTAATTCACTTTCTCCCAGTTCCATCTCCCTTCCTTTTACAATCTGAAGCTTTTTAAGACCTAAGCTCAGCATCACCCAACCACTACCTCCAGTCACAGCAGTGCCAGGACCAAAAGGTGCACGAAGGAACAGCAAAGCCTGAGGATTGGGAGCATTTTAGAATTCAGCAAAGGAGGACCAAGAAATTGATTAAAAAAAGGGAAGATAGAATATGCAAGTAAACGAGCGAGAAACGTAAAAACGGACTGTAAAAGCTTCTATAGGTATGTAAAAAGGAAAAGACTGGCGAAGGCAAATGTGGGTGCCTTACAGACAGAGACGGGAGAGTTAGGAAATGGCAGAGAAATTAAACAAATACTTTGTGTCTGTCTTCACAGAAGATGATACAATAAACCTCCCAGAAATACTAGAGAACCAAGGGTCTGGCGAGAATGAGGAACTGAAAGAAATTAGTATTAATAAAAAGATAGTATTGAAGAAATGAATGGGACTGAAAGTAGATAAATCCCAAGGACCTGATGATCTACATCCCAGGGCTTTGAAAGAGGTGACTATAGAGATAGTGGATGCATTGGTTGTCATCTTCCAAAATTCTATAGATTCTGGAATGGTTCCTGCAGATTGGAGGGTAGCAAATGTAACCCCACTATTTAAGAAAGGAGGGAGAGAGAAAACAGGGAACTACAGACCTGTTAGCCCGACATCAGTAGTAGGGAAAATGCTAGAATCTGTTATAAAGGATGTGATAACAGGACACTTAGAAAATAATAATAGGATTTGGCAGAGTCACCATGGATTTATGACAGGGAAATCATGTTTGACAAACCTATTGGAGTTCTTTGAGGATGTAACTAGTAGAATAGATAAGGGGGAACCAGTGGATGTGGTGTATTTGGATTTTCAGAAGGCTTTCGATAAGGTCCCACACGGGAGGTTGGTGAACAAAGTTAGAGCACATGGAGTTGGGAGTAATATACTGGCATGGATTGAGAATTGGTTAACAGACAGAAAACAGAGAGTAGGAATAAACGGGTCTTTTTCAGGTTGGCAAACTGTGACTAGTGGAGTACCACAGGGACCAGTGCTTGGGTCCCAGCTAGTCACAATCTGTATCAATGATTTGGATGAGGGGACCAAATGTAATATTTCCAAGTTTGCTGATGACACAAAACTAGGTGGGAATGTGAGTTGTGAGGAGGATGCAAAGAGGCTTCAAGGGGATTATGGACAGGCTGAGTGAGTGGGCAAGAACATGGCAGATGGAATATAATGTGGAAAAATGTGAAGTTATCCACTTTGGTAGGAAAAACAGAAATGCAGAGCATGTTTTAAATGGTGAGAGATTAGGAAATGTTGATGTTCAAAGGGACCTGGGTGTCCTTGTACACGAGTCACTGAAAGCTAACTTGCAGATGCAGCAAGCAATTAGGAAGGCAAATAGTATGTTGGCCTTTATTACAAGAGAATTTGAGTAAAGGAGTAAAAATGTCTAACTGCAATTATGTAGGACCTTGGCAAGACCTCACCTGGAGTATTGTGTACAATTTTGGTCTCCTTACCCAAGAAAGGATACACTTGCCATGGAGGGAGTGCAGCGAAGGTTCACCAGACTGATTCCTGGGATGGCGGGATTGTCGTATGAGGAGAGATTGAGTAGACTAGGCCTGTATTCTCTAGAGTTTAGAAGAATGAGAAGTGATCTCATTGAAACATACAAAATTTTTACAGGGCTTCACCGGGTGGATGCAGGGAGGATGTTTCCCCTGGCTGGGGAGTCTAGAACCAGGGGTCACAGTCTCAGAATAAAGGGTAGGCCATTTAGGACTGAGATGAGGAGAAATTTCTTCACTCAGAGGGTGGTAAATCTTTGGAATTCTCTACCCCAGAGGGCTGTGGAGGCTCAGTCATTGAGTACATTCAAAACAGAGATCAATAGATTTCCAGATATTAAAGGCATCAAGGGATATGGGGATAATGCAGGAAAATGGCATTGAGGTAGAAGATCAGCCATGATCTTGTTGAATGGCGGAGCAGGCTCGAGGGGCCAGATGGCCTACTCCTGCTCCTATTTCTTATGTTATAAAGGTTCTAAATGAGCAATCTGTGTTAATATACCAGGATTTAAAGTGCTGTGGTAGCTAATCACACTTTTGCTATTGTCTCAAGTTATCCAGTAAAACATAGTCAAGGTCAAAATTAAGTCTCACTTGGAGAAGCATGGGTTAATAAGGAACAGCAAGTACGGAATTGTTAACGGCAAATTGTGTCTGACTAACATGATTATGAGTTCTTTGATGAAGTATCGGAGAGGGTTGATGAAGGTTTTTTGAGTATGTAACTAGGGTAAATAAAGGGGAGCCAGTGGATGTAGTATATTTGGATTTTCAAAAGGCATTCGATTAGGTGCCACACAAAAGGCTGTTACACAAGATAAGGGCTCAAGGGCTTGGGGTAATATATTAGCGTGGATAGAGGATTGGTTAACGGACAGAAAATAGAGAGTAGGGATAAATGGGTCATTTTCAGGTTGGCAGGCTGTAACTAGCGGGGTGCCGCAAGGATCAGCGCTTGTGCCTCAGCTATTTACAATCTATATTAATGACCTCGATGAAGGGACCGAGTATAATGTATCCAAGTTTGCTGACGATACAAAGCTAGGTGGGAAAGTAAGCTGTGAGGAGGATACAAAGAGTCTGCAAAAGGTATATAGACAGGTTAAGTGAGTGGGCAAGAAGGTGGCAGATGGAGTATAATGTGGGGAAATGTGAGTTTATTCATTTTTGTAGGAAGTACAGAAAAGCAGAATATTTTTTAAATGGTGAGAAACTATTAAATGTTGGTGTTGAGAGAGATTTGAGTATCCTCGTACAAGAAACATAGAAAGCTAACATTCAGGTACAGCAAGCAATTAAGGCGGCAAATGGCATGTTGGCCTTTATTGCAAGAAGGTTGGAGTACAAGAGTAAGGAAGTCTTACTACAATTGTACAGGGCTTTGGTGAGACCTCACCTGGAATACTGTGTACAGTTTTGGTCTCCTTATCTAAGGAAAGATATACTTGCCTAAGAGGCGGTGCAACGAAGGTTCACTAAATTAATTCCTGGGAATGAGAGGGTTGTCCTACGAGGAGAGATGGAGTAGAATGGCCCTATACTCTCTGGAGTTTAGAAGAATGAGAGGTGATCTCATTGAAGCACAAGATTCTGAGGGGGCTTGACAGGGTAGATGCTGAGAGGTTGTTTCCCCTGGCTGGAGAGTCTAGAACTAGGGGGCATAGTCGCAGAATAAGGGGTTGGACATTTAGGACTGAGATGAGGAGAAATTTCTTCACTCAGAAGATTGTGAATCTTTGGAATTCTCTACCCCAGAGGGCTGTGGATGCTTAGTCGTTGAGTATATTCAAGGCTGAGATGGATAGATTGTTGGACTCTAGGAGAATCAAGGGATATGGGGATCGGACGAGAAAGTGGAGTTGAGGTCGAAGATCAGCCATGATCTGATTGAATGGCGGAGCAGGCTCGAGGGGCCGTATGGCCTACTCCTGCTCCTGTTTCTTATGTTCTTAAGGTAGTGCAGAAGATGTTGTAATATGGACTTTCAAAAGGCTTTTGATAAAGTACCACATAACAGACTTTTTTGGAAAATAAAAGCACATGGGATTAAAGGCACGGCGGTAACTTGGGTATATAATTGGCTGAGGGATAGGAGGCAGAGAGTAATGGTGATCGGATGTTTTTCTGACTGGAGAGAAGTATGCAGTGGGGTCTCCCAGGGATGGGTCATAGGACCATTGCTTTTCTTGTTATATATGAATGATCTGGACTTGGGTATAGGGAGTACAATTTCAGGTTTGCAAATAATACAAAACTTGGCAACGTAGTAGTGAGGAAGATAGTAGCAGACTTCAGGAGGACATGGACAGACTGGTGAAATGGGCATACCCATGGTAGATTTAATTTAATGCGGATAAGTGTGAAGTGATGCACTTTGGGAGGAACATGGAAAGACACTCTAAATGGTACTATTTTGAGGGGGTGCAAGAACAGAGGGACCTGGGGGTGCATGGTCACAAATCTTTGAAGGTGGCAGGGCAAGTTGATAAGGCGGTTGAGAAAGCGTATGGGATACTTGGCTTTGTAAATAGAGGCATTGAATTCAAAAATAAGGAAGTCATACTAAACCTTTACAAATCACTAGTTAGGTCTCAGCTGGAGTACTGTGTCCAATTCCGGGCACCACACTTTAGGAAGGATTTCAAAGCCTTGGAGAGGGTACAAAGGAGGTCTTCCAGGATGTTACCAGGGATGAGGGAATTCAGTTATGTGGAGAGATTGGAGAAGCTGGGATTGTTCTCCTTAGAGCAGAGAAGGTTAAGGGGAACCTAATAGAGGTATTCAAAATAATGAGGGGTTTTGATAGAGCAAGTAGGGAGAAACTGTTTCCACTGGCAAGTGGGTCAGTAAACAGAGGTCATAGATTTAAAATAATTGGCAAAAGAACGAGAGGAAATAAGAAGACATTTTTTCACATGGAGTTAAGACCTGGAACACACTTCCTGAAAGGGCGTTGGAAGCAGATTCCATAGCAGCTTTCAAAAGGCAATTAGACATGCACTGGAAGAGGCTTAATTTTCAGGGTTATGGGGGGGAAAAGCTGGGGTGCGGGACTAAATTGGACAGCTCTTTCAAAGAGTCAGCACAGGCACGATGGGCCAAATGGCCTCCATCTGTGCTGTAAGATTCTATAGTGAGACATTTTGAGAATCTGTATAAAAATTCTAAACACTTTGCTTCTATTTTAGGAAGCATGAGGAGCGAAATTTGGCTGTAATTGAACATGAAGTGAATATTCTGCAGAAGAAGTTGGTTAAGATAGCTGGATTAAGAGAAAAGAAAAACCAGCTTCTCTTCCTCCAGCTGCAAATTATATTCTGTTTATTGGAAAGAATGAAAGCTGGCGCCTAACCTGTTATCTCAAAGCAGGACGATAACTATGGATTAGTTCAGGGGTGTAGTACGGTAGTACTCAAGTGGCCTTGTTTGCCTCTCTCAGAAACACGTTGGGAACTAAGCTTCCTTACACAAACTTATACATCTCCCCAGTGTACCTTTGGTATTGTGGTACTGTACCACGATAGCTTGGCCTGTGCAACCGCTTAAAGTGCTACAAAAATCATAAGTGTCTCTAATCTGCAGGTAGAAAGGTACATAAACTCACCTGCTATGGCTATGCCTATGCCTCATCCTAAGCAATTTTCAATTTTCACAAACCCATGACCGTGTCCTTCCTCACAAAAGCTAGATAGAACACAGATTACACAATATCGTGTGTCCAAGGTATTCTGAAACCATGTAGACAGGGCTCTTCAAATAACCTAATCAAATTGTATGTATTTTCTGAGAGTGAGAAGCCTAGTTACTGAACAAAGATTGGCAAAGTGGTTAAATGAAAGGTACCCACTGCTGTAGTACAAGGTGATTCCTGCGATTTAACTCATCAGTGATCATAACATGGCTCATCTTAAAACAAATGCAAACTTATTTTCACCGAAGATTGTTCGTTGACCTTCAGTGTGACCGGTGACGTAGAGTTTGTTGTATCCAGTCAGATAGGATCTCTAATTGAAATGTCTAGTACTTGGGGAGAATTAAGCATAGAATGCAAATAAAAATGAATACAAAGCAAAAATAATTTACTGTAGTCATTCTCATCCTTTCAATGAAGTTCTACCCATACTGATTTTTCTGTTGTTACATTCTTATGATTTAAGATGATTTCTGGCTTACTGGGTTTGTGTATGTACTTATAAAATTCTATTTAAAATAAGATAAAATCTAAGCGAATGGCCTGAATCCTCGGCTCCACTGTTACACAGGCAGGTACACGACACAAGGTGCCCTAACCTATGGCCGCTTAAAGTGGTAACAAAAACCATAATTTTTGAAAAGTGGTGCCTATGTTATTTAAATATTAACGGCCCAGTGTTATCCATGCTGGATACTAGGAAGGGACAGGCATTCCCTACCATTGAGGTCATTCTCAGCCCTCTGACAAAGACCCAACATATCCACTACATTTCACACCCCCAGTGGTGCAGACACCCACACCAATTGAGTGGCTTCCCCCTGACCCCACGACCTTCGGTGGGGTCATCACAGGAGGCACGGGCAGGTGCACTCCCAGAACTTAGGTCAGGTTTTTGAGCCTGGCAGATTTTAGAACAGCATCGGTGGCAGATACTTCAATCAGTTCCTGGGAGGCGGCCACTCACAGGGGTGATAACTAAGGGGAAACATTTGTGTTATGGTGTGGCCATGAAGGACAGATTCCCTACCTTGCAGGATCTTCATTCTTTGAATTGGCACCTTCTATACACTCCCTCAAACCCTGCTGAGGTGAAGATTTTGGGACTAGTAATTAGTCAATTTCAGTTTAGTTTCAAGTCAAAACTAATTGTAGCAATGGGCAGTCGCTGTGGTTTTATATGGCGTGACCATAGGAAAGCACTATTGCTCAGAACTTCTCAAGTGTTCCTCCTGTCCTATTATGGTTAAGAAAAAATGATTACTTCAGTTTTCAAAAGCTCTGCATTCATCACACATCATAGGAGCCAAGCCTAGCTTGACTGGTTCTGGTGAAACAATAACCTAGAAATTACTGCCTGCGATATTTGCGTGTGAAGGTTTGATGTACAGTGAAACCTGTATAAACAGACACTTATTGAGAGACTCAAATAACTTACATGTAAAAGATACAAGAGGCTCTCTGGAACCACAGACACTCGCAAATTACAGACATCCTTCAATGTATCAAGCCCTTTTACACCTTTAAACATGGGACACAGCCTGATGACACACTTTAAAATGTTCAAAGTACGTACAGTATCTGAGTCTGAAGATCATGACCGATGGATTGTTACTGGATTCCTTTTTGTCCATGCCGGTATACGGGTTTGAATCACCCCTGGAGCCAATGTCCCTGCTTCCAAAAGCAACCTTGTTGACAACGCACGCCAGAAGAAGGGTGCGCATGCGGACCCAGGAGATGCGCACCCGACCCTACACAAACCCAGGAGACACAGTTGTCCATTGTCTGAGATTGTCATTAGAAACAGGTTTTACTGTACAGGTACTGTACTTGCAACATCAGTTTTGTTATATCTGCTTCCAGACTTAAGTTCTTAGCATTGTTACAGCTGGTTAGGTGATCATAATTTCAGCTGGCTTGTCAAGATTGTTGGGAACATTTTTACACTACATACTACAATGATCATTTCGAACAATAAGGACACTTGCAAAAAAAAAGCAGCTGATGCCAGTCCCTTACGTGTCTAATTTACAGATTCCAGTAAAATCACAGGATAAGCCTTTATCTGCTGTTTTAACACAGGTATTTACCCATTTAAAAGTCCAACTTGCCTCAGTGCCATGATCTGAGCGGTTAACATTATCTTTTTTTGTCAGAGGTAAAGTTTACAGCTCGATGGATCAGCTGGTCACTTCCTGTGTATAGCTCAGGGAGTGATAAACATTTATTTTGTCCCCTTTACACATCACACTTCCAATTGTCAATTTTATTTTAAAGCTTTCCCCACCCCTAAAAAAAATTAAATGTGTATTTAAACGCAGAAAAGGTCGTAAGTCACCATTTTCTTTTATTCTGTCCCTTGTCAGAGACTGAGCTGCAACAAAATTATAGGAGCTTTATTTAAGATACGTTAGTGTTGGGCACAATTTCATGAAAACGTGCTACACACAAGCAGTGATATGAAGAAGTGCTGCTACATTTGATACCATTTGGTATTAACTAGGAGTTTAAAATAACACCAGAACAGGTGAAGTTTTTGAGCTATTAACTTTCAGAACAAGGTTTCCAATTCATGCCCGTACCTTTTGTTCAGTTTAACACATTATCCACAACCTAAAATTAAACCTGGATAATACTCTCACCCAGCAATGTGAAGTACCCCCAGGAACTTGCATTTGAATCCTTTAATCCAGTCACCAGCATGCACAAAAACTCACCCTACTGATTTATTTCCTGGCAATTATTCTGCTCACCTCTCTCCTACAATGTGCTTCACATATGCCACTACCAGCCATCTTCTCACTTAATTTTTCCATCCCTTCTGTATTTTAATTTAATTTGCACCATTTTTGAAAGCTGTTTTTAAATGCTTTTGTTAAAGGAAAGGGAAGTTACTCCAGGAGCAAGTATTTAGCCTGTTCCACACGAATAATTCATTTGGGAAAGGGAAAAAAAAAAATCAAATTGTAAGAAAAATTGTAGTTTCACAGTAATGTTTTTATCAAAATGCAAAAGTGCCACTTTTCACCGCTTGCCTGCAGTGGTTGTTGGAGGCCAATCATCTGAGCCCCAGGACATTGCTGCAGGAGTTCCTCAGGGTAGTGTCCTAAGCCCAACCATCTTCAGCTGCTTCATCAATGGGGATGTTCGCTGATGACTGCACAGTGTTTAGTTCCATTCGCAACCCCTCAAGATAATGAAGCAGTCCATGCCCGCATGCAGTAAAACCTGGACAACATCCAGGCTTGGGCTGGTAAGTGGTAAGTAACATTCACGCCAGACAAGTGCCAGGCAATGACCATCTCCAACAAGAGAGTCTAACCACCTCCCCTTGACATTCAAATGGCACTACCATCGCTGAATACCCCACCATCAACATCCTGGGGGTCATCATTGACCAGAAACTTAACTGGACCAGCCATATAAATACTGTGGCTACAAGAGCAGGTCAGAGGCTGGGTATTTCTGTGCCGAATGACTCACCTCCTGACTCCCCAAAGCCTTTCCACCATCTACAAGGCACAAATCAGGAGTGTGATGGAATACTGTCCACTTGACTGAATGAGTGCAGCTCCAACAACACTCAAGAAGCTCGACACCATCCAGGACAAAGCAGCCCATTTGATTGGCACCCCAGCCACCACCCTAAACATTCACTCCCTTCACCACGGGCGCACCATGGCTGCAGTGTGTACCACAGGATGCACTGCAGCAACTTGACAAGGCTTCTTCAACAGCACCTCCCAAACCCGTGACCTCTACCACCTAGAAGGACAAGGGCAACAGGCACATGGGAACAACACCACCTGCACGTTCCCCTCCAAGTCATACACCATCCTCTAAATGGCACCAGCTACTTTTCACAATGGATATAAATTAAACTTGTACACAGGCATGTCGAGACGACAGTACTTTTGGTCCATTCAAAATTAACGCATCCAATTTGAAAGTCTTGGTGACTGCTGCATTTTTAAAATAAACAGGCAATGCGCCCCCCCATCACAGACCATCCCAACTTGGAAATATGTCGCCGTTCCTTCATCATTGCTGGGTCAAAATCCTGGAACTCCTTATCTAACAGCATTGTGGGAGAACCTTCACCACACGGACTGCAGTGGTTCAAGTAAGCGGCTCATCACCACCTACTCAAGGGCAATTAGGGATGGACAATAAATGTTGGCCTTGCCGACGACACCCACATCCCATGAACGAATAAAAAAAACTCACCGAGAATGACGCAGAGCTCTCAACCTTAATCAGTACTCAAATTGATGACGATCCTCCCTGGAACCCTGAATACATCCATTTACTGCAGGAAAAAGTCAAGCACTTGCACTCTGTTGGCATCAGACAGGCTGTGGGGAATTCCCATGGAGTGTGTCAACTTCCCACTAACGGTGACTAATCTCTCCGGGTTGATTTGGGTGGGGGGGGGCGGTGACGCATGGCCCATTTATTTTAAAAATACAGCGGTCACTAAGACTTTGAAATTGGATGCGTTAATTTTGAATGGATCAAAAGTACCTGTAATCTTGACATGCCTGTATACAAGTTTAATTTATATCCATTGTGAAAAGTAGCTGGTGCCATTTAGGGGATAAATTACACAGACATGGAAGATCATAAGTAGACAGGAAAATTTATAGAATCATACAGCACAGGAGGCCGCCATTCGGCCCATCGTGCCTGAGCCGGCTCTTTGAAAGAACTGTCCCGCTTCCCTACTCTTTCCCCATAGCCCGTCAAGTACATGTCCAATTCCCTTTTGAAAGTTACTACTGAATCTGCTTCCACCACCCTTTCAGGTGGTGCATTCCAGATCATAACAACCCATTGTGTAAAAAAACATTTCTCCTCATCTCCCCTCTGGCTCTTTTGCCAATTACCTTAAATTTGTGTCCTCTGGTTACCGACCCTTCTGCCAGTGGAAACAGTTTCTTATTTACTCTATCAAAACCCTTCATGATTTTAAACACCTCTTTATTAAATTTCCCCTTAACCTTCTCTGTTCTGAGAAATTAAAGCGGTAAAACTATAGGAAAATAATTTGCATGTTCTGATGTAAGAAAACGTGACCTACCAGGATCTGATTTTCTGAAAACTTATGGCAGTGAACCAGCTTGTGTGCACCAGAGAACAGTTGGCTTGAAACCAGAACCACATGAACTGCAGTGACCTTGCAGGGGAAAAACTTACGCGGTCCATATTTGATACAGAAAAGTAAAATTACAACTACATTGAAGATTTTGCATCACATTTTCCTTCCAGATATCCCAGGTGATATGTTCAGGTGATGAACTCTTCATGTGGACAAGTGCAGAACCTGTGGAGCTCCAATTCTCTCATATTGTGGTAATACACTGGGCTCTGCACTCCAATACAAACAATATGTGGAGGATTTATAAGGCTGTAATCCAAACTTGGTCAAATAACATTTACAACTGATTGAACTTTATTTTATTGCTTCACAATCCTGGCTATTTCTGTGGACTCGAAACGGCCGTTAATATCTTCAAATAAAATAGAAAAATTTGTAAAAGCACAGTGGGTGGGAAAGCATGCGAAAGAGACGAACATTTCTCTTTGTATTAACAGATGGACCTGCTTAGCATTTCCAGCAATTTTTAATAAGATGGGAGATAAGTTTTAGAAAAGTTTCTTAACTCCCAACTTTTCAAACATTTTTAAATTTGAATTTTTCATTCAGAAATCATAGTTAATCCTGCTGCAGTTTTAGTGCAGTCAAATCATTCATGAAAAATGTAGTACTAACCTTGAGAAGTAGAAGTGCGTGATTGGAGATTTGATTGTCTGCTTGCACTAAGTATGGTGAGTGAAAAGCCGTGAACACTGATAGTCAATGGTCTCATTTAACCTGTTCTCAGGCAGGAAGAATCTGTTTCTTTTACAACTGTCTTTTGATGAGATTTGCCAATACCACTGTGAAGGGGTAAGGGCAGTGGTTGAATTTACCTTAAACTGACTGCAGTGTTCCTTCTCGAGTGGTCCTTCATATTCAACCAGCAGGTGGCAATGTGGTCAACATGTTAAACCAGAGTGGTACTGTGCACAGCCAGTCACACCCCGGGTGTCCCAGACACTGAAGTCCTGGTCTCAGCTGGGTCAGAACAAGGAAGTGAAGGATGGAGGCTCGACAATCCAGTGGGGGAGGAAGCAGTAGCCTCTCTTCTGCACTACCGAGTAAACTGTTTAAAAGAAACTTCGGGAGAAGCCAGGTAAAAAAGGTTCTCTGTGGGCTCTCCTCTTCCTCACATCCCTAGAATGGTGCATAACTTTGAACATAAAAACAGGCCAAGGGAAAGAGACATATGAACATATTCCCCCCTCCCCCCATTAACTTTAATAGGGCAGCCACATAGCTAGAACACAGGAGTACTGGGATTCCTAGACTAGAAAGGCTGAGAGTTCAACCCCCAGTCTCAGTTTGACTTTTGGCAGCATTCCTCAGGGTTGGGGGGGGTGGGGGGGGAATCTTCAGTTGGGAAAAGTGGATCCTGGTGTCAATACTCAGCACAAAAATAAATCATCTTAAGCAGTTTAAAATATGGCTGCTGTCAAAAAAAAGGCCCGTTCGCAACAGGCTGGTTGAACTTTTGATGAAGTTACCAGGTCATAGAAACATAGGAATGTAAGTAGGTGATTCAGCCCCTCGAACCTGTTACGCCATTCTATTAGATTATGCCTGATCTGTACCTCAACTCCATTTCCCTACTTTGCTCCGTATCTCAATACCCTTACCCAACAAAAATCTATCGATCTCAGTCTTGAAAGTTTCAATTGACCTCCAGCCTCAACAACCTTTAGGGGAGGGTTCCAGATTTCCACTGCTCTGTGTGTGAAAAAGTGCTTCCTGATTTCACTCCTGAATGGCCCGACTCTAATTTGAACATTGTGTCCCCTTGTTCTGGATTCCCCCACCAGAGGAAATAGTTTCTCTGTATCTAACCTATCGAATCCATGTATCATTTTAAACTCTTCAATTAGATCAACCCTCAATCTTCTAAACTCAAGAGAATACAAACCAAGTTTATGCAACCTGTCCTTATAATTTAAGACTTCAAGGCCTGGTATTATTCTGGTGAATCTGCGCTGCACCCCCTCCAAGGCCAATATATCCTTCCTGAGGTGCGATGCCCAAAACTGCACACAGTACCCTAGCTGGGGTCAGAACAAGGGAGGGGGAAGAGAATCCTTAGTTTTAAAAAAACAAATCCTCATTCTTTTTAAAAAAAAGCAAGATGCTGCTGAACCAGTGATTGCCCCCCACCCCACCCACCCATTGTAACTTTATCAATAAACATACAATATTAAGTGATTAGGTGCAGTTAGCTATAGAGCTAAGAATAAATCTTGTACTATATTTTATATAGAATTTTTTGAAGCGACTATGTGGCAGCAATCAAGGTGAGTCAGTGACAACAGTGCTGGAGAACAGATTTCTACTTTTTGCACCTAAATTCTGCCAGATCGCGTACACAGCACTCTCGCCTCAGTCTCTTAACAAAAACATTTGTGTAGCTTTAAACACATTCCCTTGTGTACTTTTCCTGAGTGTTGTCACAATCCAATAAAGTACTGAAGCAATGCTTTATGAAATATTGAACGACGAACAAACTTGTATTTATAATGTGTCAGCCATAGCTCAGTGGGTATCTCTCGCCTCTGAGTCAAGAGGTTGTGGGTTCAAGCCCCACACCAGAGACTTGAGCACAAAATCTAGGCTGACACTCCCAGTGCAATACTGAGGGAGTGCTGCACTGTCAGAGGTGCTGCCTTTCGGATTAGAAGTTAAACCGAGGTCCCATCTGCCCCCTCAGGTGGACGTAAAAAATCCCACGGCCACTATTTTGAAGTAGTGTAGGGGAGTTCTCCCCGGTGTCCTGGCCAATATTTATCCCTCAACCAAATCACTAACACAGATTATCTGGTCATTATCGCATTGCTGTTTGTGGGAGCTTGCTGTGCACAAATTAGCTGCCGTGTATCCTATATTACAACAGTGACTACACTTCAAAAGTACTTTATTGGCTGTAAAGCTTTGGGATGTCCAGAGGTCATGAAAAGCACAATAAAAATGCAAGTCTTTCTTTATAGGCCTTTCCTGATCTCAGGATGTCCCAAAGCGCTTTACAGCCAATGAAGTACTTTTTGAAGCGTAGTCATTGTTGTAATGTAGGAAACGAGGCAGTCAATTTACAATTCACAGCAAGGTCCAACAAATAGCAATGCGATAATAACCAGATAATCTTTTTTGGTGGTGGTTGAGGGATAAATATTGGCCCAGGACACCAGGGAGAACTCCCCTGCCCTTCTTCGAAATAGTGCCATGGGATCTTTGACATCCACCTGAGGGCAGACAGGGCCTCAGTTTAATGTCTCATTCGAAATTCCTCAGTACTGCCTTTAAGTGTCAGTTTGGATTATGTGCTCAAATCTCTTATCTATTAAGTGCACCATATATATGTTCACAATTAATTTACTTTAGTCATTTAAAGATCATACAGTAAAATATTTTAATTTGCAGCTTGTATGCCAATTTCTGAAAAGTTTTGAATGTATTTGGCACCAAGTGTTCTGAAACATTTAAGGCAACTTTTGAATATAAAAGCAGTTGGTTTTAAGAAAAAATACTGACAACTGTAATGCACTGTTCTGAAGTGCCAACCTGGGGTGTACAAAAATCGAACACTGTAAGATGAGGTTAAAAATTATAATCATAGAAAGGTTACAGCACGGAAGGAGGCCATTTGGCTCATCGTGTCAGTGCCAGCTCTAAAGAGCAATCCAGCTAGTCCCACTCCCGCCCTTTCCCCGTAGCCCTGCATATTTTTTTCCTTTCAAGTACTTATCCAGTTCCCTTTTGAAGGCTAAGATTGAATCTGCCACCACCCCCTCAGGCAGTGCACTCCAGATCCCAACCACTCGCTGTGTAAAAATGTTTTTCCTCATGTCATCTTTGGTTCTTTTGCCAATCACCTTAAATCCATGTCCTCTGGTTCTCAATCCTTCCGCCAATGGGAACAGTTTCTCTCTATCTACTCTGTCTAGACCCTTCATGATTTTGAATACCTCTATCAAATCTCCTCGCAATCGTCTCTGTTCCAAGGAGAACAACCCCAGCTTCTCCAGTCTAGCCACGTAATTAAAGTCCTCATCCTGGAATCATTCTAGTAAATCTCTTTTGCACCCTCTCTAAGGCCTTCACATCTTTCCTAAAGTGTGGTGCCGAGAACTGGACACAATGCTCCAGTTGTGGCCGAACCAGTGTTTTATAAAGGTTCATCATGACTTTCATACTTTTGTATTCTATGCCTCTATTTATAAAGCCCAGGATCCCATATGCTTTTTTAACTGCTTTCTCAAACTGTCCTGCCACCTTCAAAGATTTGTGCACATATACCCCCAGATCTCTCTGTTCCTGTACCCCTTTTAGAGTTGTGCCCTCTAGTTTATATTGCCACTCCTTGTTCTTCCTACCAAAATGTATCACTTCGCATTTTTCTGCGTTGAATTTCATCTGCCTTGTGTCCGTCCATGCCACCAGAGTGTCGTATGTCCTCTTGAAGTCTATCACTATCCTCCTCACTGTTCACTACACTTCCAAGTTTTGTGTCATCTGCAAATTTTGAAATTGTGCCCTGTACACCCAAGTCCAAGTCATTAATATACATCAAGAAAAGCAGTGGTCCCAGCACCGACCCATGGGGAACACCACTGCACACCTCCCTCCAGTCCGAAAAACAACCGTTCACCAATACTCTCTGTAACTAAAGAAACTGATAAATGAACGCACCCACGCAAACACATTTGGAAATCATGATATTTTATTAAAAATCTACTGCTCTCTAAAAAGTCTAATTTACAACTGCTACATTTCAACATCTATACACTCACAGTTAAAGTGCTAAAACTGAAAAAAACACTTTACAAAACTAAACATCTGAACACAATACTAATGTAAACAAAGAGTTTCTTTATGGGGCGAGTGCAAGTTACAAGTTTTTTTTTCCTTTGCCATTTTAGTTTTGGACACAGGCCCAACTGATGCCCCCTTTACCATCAGAGGCAACCCTGTGCTGTAAAGGCAATCTCGCTCAATAACCTGACGCTCCAGCTGTTTGAAGGAGCAACAAAATTCTGGAACTCAATTTTCAGTTGCTGCCTCCAGCCACCAGCAGTATGGTCCCAGTGGCAGCATGCAGTGTGTAGGCTGGCCCACCGCTCTGTGATCCGTTTGCGGGTGGGCTATCGGGCCAACAGTGTGGCTTTTAATTTCAATGGCTTGACATCGGGGAAGATTTTTGGCCAGATGAGCACTGTGTTAACTGCACACGCGGGAGATTGAGCACGAGCAGTAATAGTAGTCAGGTTTGTGACTTCCGACAAAAACTAGACGTGCAAATCTCGCTCGTGTAGCAGTGGCTCACAGCTGCTGAATCAGCCTCACAGAATAATCAGAGCAGATTCAGCACAATCACTCATGGCTTCCAATAGAAGCTGCTGAGCAACAAAAGGGTAGAAGTCAGTTAGTATCAGTTACTGCCTTCACCCCAAATCAACAAGTAATCAATGTCACCAAGCCCAGCAGCAGGGGACATCACAGAGTAATGCAACCATCTGTTTCCGTGCTTCACAATCAATTCAAGTGCAGAGATTAAAACTTGTCCAGAATATTTTTAATTATAAAAATAACAAAATAATGAAACAAAAATGCTCTCAATCCTCACTGGTTCCTTTGACCATTGCCATTCTTCATAAGTGTCTCAATGTTGAAATTCAATCCTGTCTCCTGTAGTACCTTTGTGTTTACAAGTCTTGCTTTAAAAGCCAGCTAGGATTAAGTTTAAATTTAGTTTTTTTTGGAGGGGCGGGTAGGAATGAGTTATACTCTCTCCCTTTTATATCTTTCTATATCATATCCAATCCCAGCAGAACAAACTTTCATTTTAATGCCAAGGCCACTATTAAGATTGACAGAATAGAAGACCAGCAGATTCAGGAAGTGATGATTAGACAAAGCAAAGCTTGGGATTGGAAAGTCCAAAGATTGCAGGACGACGGCCGGTAGAGGCAAGAAGTTCCACAGTGTTGAGGTCCTGGGAAATAGGAGAGCAGGAGATTGCGATGATTCTTGATTTCAAGATACAGACTACCTAGGGATTCACAAGAGTATATAGGTAGTGGACATGGAATTTTGCAGGAAAAGAGAAAAGTGCAGAGGAAGAGAGAGCATGGAAATGTCAATAAGGTTGCGATGATCAAAGTGAGTCATTGCTTTATTGTACTCTCACTCCTAGACGGAGGTCAGAAAAGATTGCCAGATGTGTTCAAATATTTGGGCAGCTTTAGCAAGTTAAACATTTGGTCATAAAAGAGGAAAACAAGCTCTTTGGAGTTCAGTGAAGATTTTGAGGACAGTAATGATAAATGAAGAGCTAAATGTTGAGCTGTAGATTCTGGTTCAACTTGTGAAAGGCAGGAAGAAACTTCGCCTGCAAAGAACTGAATAAAATATTTTCACTGCCCTAAATGCCATGGAGGAAATAAAGATGTTGATATTTAGCCACTGCACCTGTTACATGATCTGTAGGAAGCTGATGAATGTCGAGTTGACTTCAACAAAAAGCAGATGGGATGGGACCATGATTGAAGGAGGTCACTGATGTGTGACGGGGAGAGATTTTATTTTGAACTGACTTCAAATTCTCAGACCGGTGTGGTGGGATTTGAACTCTCGTTCTCTGAATTATTGGGTTAAAATTCTATGTTTAATTAAACCCAGATAAAGTCATACTTTTCAAAAGATAGAGACAGGCATTTGGATTTCAGATAGGCTGTGAAGGCAGTCTGGTTTGTTAGACGGAAAGCATGACGGCTTTTGCTGAATGAAGAGGTTAGGAATGCAAGGGAACAGTTAGGAGATGTCTTGTTTAAGCTGAATAAGAAGTGTTCTTTACTTTGTATCATCATGTGGAGATTTAAGTTACACCAATTGAACTGAGTAAATCTGATCATAACTATCGCTCTGTACGTTCACTGTACTGTGGCATGAAGTAGTTGAACATCTTGAACCAAGCTCATCTCATCCAGCGTCAACCTGCTCGCCTTCAGAGAGGCGTGCGAGAGACACCACTATCCAGCCAAGGTCACAAAGGGATCATATTCTAACACCTCTGGGTTACCATGCAGGTAGATATAAGGCAGCGTGAGTCACTCCCATAAAATTAAGGCGATCAGCCAGCGAAGAAAGGCAGACTTGCATTTATACAGCGCCTTTCACGACCTCAGGATGTCCCGAAGCACTTTACAGCCAACGAAGTACTTTTGAAATGTAGTCACTGTTGTAGGAAATGTGGCAGCCAATTTAAGCACAGCAAGGTCCCACAAACAGCAATGATCGCCTGTTTTAGTGATGTTTGTTGAAGGATAAATATTGACCAGGACACCAGGGAGAACTCCCCTGCTCTCCTTCCAGTAGTCTTTTGGGAACATTTTCATCCTTTTGAAGGGGCAGACGGGGCCTTGGTTTAACATCTCATCCGAAAGACGGCATCGCTGACAGTACAGCATCCCTCAGTACTGCATTGGGAGTGTCTGCCTAGATTTTGTGCTCAAGTCTCTGGAGTGGGACTTGAACCCACGACCTTCTGACTCAGGCGAGAGTGACACCCACTGAGCCACAGCTGACATCACAGGAGCGACTGACACCACTGATCTGAATTCGTAACACTCGTGCATTTTTCAACAAGCGTCGCCAGACAGCACTCTGGAGTAGCAACCCTGGTCAACTGTATCCCGGCAGAGATTAGCTAACTCAGGACAGATTGGACTCGCTTATACCACCCCAGGGGGTGTCGCCACTCACTGTTCTTTTTACAGAACACCGACATTCCATGCATGCACTGCAGCTGCTGCAAGGAGGAAAGGAACACAAATCGAAGCACGACATGCGTCTCAGTGAGTAGCAACAGTTCCTCCATAGAACTTCCTTCTAATTATTCTGTGGCACTGTTTTATGACATGCACTCTTCAGCTCAACAGACTTGCCCCATGGAGTGCACTGCTACACAATACTTCATCCACCATTTCCCCACATGCCACTGGTAACCTGTAAAGAGCTCTGCCAAGTTATGTACTGGTGGTTCCTATACCAACCTCGAATACACCGGCCGTACTTGTACTTCCTTTGCGTTAATACACTGTCTCAGAGGCCTTCGTTGCCCTGTTTAATCAGTAGAATACTGAACGAATATTACAGGTTGCAGAATTGGTCTGGTATTTAATTACACAGTTAACACAGCACCTTTGTGAAAATACTGGCGATGTTTTAAAGCACCTATTTGGACTGTGGCTCAGTTAAATGGTCTGCAAGAGACAATCATAGAGCAGTGGAGAGTTAGAAACAACTTCCACTTTTTAAAATCCTGTTTCAGTTAATTCCAGACAAACTGCAATAGCAAGTTTATTTCCGTTTGGATAGTTACCGACAAAAGACCAGCAAGGGATTTTTTTTGGTTGCAAAGCCAATAAATGAAGGGACCCAGAGTTGTCACTAACCGGTAGAGGTGAAGGGACCCAGAGTTGTCACTAACCGGTAGAGGTGAAGGGACCCAGAGTTGTCACTAACCGGTAGAGGTGGAGATTGCAGGAGTAGAAGCCATTTGTCCAGGCAGGTTTTTTTTTTGAGGAGGGGGGGCGGGGGGAGGCAGGTCTTACTCTGGTCACAAGAGTTACCAGGGATTACTGTAGCCATCGAGCGCCCCCAGTACCTGGTATAATGTACCATTCAGGTGGGTAACCAATCCCCACTTCAGTGTACTGATCAACCCCCCCATCCCAATCTAAATATACACTTCAGGTCACTAATCCACCCCGCCCCCTCCTCCCCACCAAGTGCAATGCACTTCAACCAATAGAGAAAGGCACCAGAGTGACAGGCTGGTACATTACTGGTCCTACAGACTGGGCACTGTGAGGTAGCATTGCAATGTTCTGACATGAATAATGACTAAAAAAGACCATGCATCAGCCCCTTCACAAAACCTATCTCATTTCAAGTTAATGCAACTTATTTCTACACTTTATCACATTTGATCATCGTTTTCATACCATGGGTCCTGTTTCTAATTACACAATTTAATCTCTTAGAGACATGAGTCCTGAAAACTAACAGACATGCCATTAATGTCCTTGCCAACTCTGCCATAAACTTAATAAAAAATAGTTCCAAACAATGACCCTTAGACCAGCGTGTAAACACGGGTACGATGGCTTTGTCACAGAGTCACATTCTGCAGCAGAATCTCACCAGAAATGCAGATGTTCATTTAAAGGTGTCATTGTAATGCCAAAAAAAGTGGAGGAATTTAATGTCAAGGATCATCATCAGCCTTGAAGATGAATCAAAACTTCCTACTCTTCCATCTTTACGGAGTAGTTGTTGCCGACAGCAGAGTGTTGGGAACGAGACACTGAGCTCAAAGGTTCCCTTTCGCCTTTACACAGGCTGCAACAGTTGTGATGCTTCTGGACTTGTTTTTCCAAAGACGACTTCATGCCATGTTTGTGTCAGCAGCCATTTAAACCTCCTTGGCAGCACCAGTGGCTCTGGATGAGTTTCCAATAAACGAGACCTATTACTTGCTCTCTCTTGCTAACCTTTCAGAGTCTTTGCGAGAAAACCACTTCCCTCCTGTAAATGCTTTATAAACGGCTGCGGCTTTACCTGTCCCCTGTTAAAGCTGTGTGCTCCCTTCGCTTTGCCTTGGATGTAGAGGCTGTGATTAGGCACTGGTGCAGTCTTCCTCGATGACCCGGTTCATGCTGGTGCCGTGGGTGATGTGGGTTGCCGGATTGGTCAGGTCCCTGATGCTGCTTTGCCGAGACTGATCATTGAGCCGTGGCAGGCTACCATGCACCAGCCGTTCATCCAGGCCCCTGAAGCTGCACGGTGTGTACCTGGCGGAAGAACAACAGCTGAATTTCCATTAACCATCACATAGCCATCAGGTTAGCACAAGACCCCCACGGGGCTGGAGTGAGGGAGTTTCAGACCAGCGTACCGATCGAGTTGAGAAAGCATCACTGATGATGGTGGGCTAGTTCTAGCCTCCTGTCTGAGTGCTGATGATGGACACTCAGCTGACTGGAGGTTACAACCAAGAATAAAGTCAGTGGACACACTGTGCCACTGAAAAGTGGACTTCCCTACTCTAACTGAAGCTCTCCCCGCACCAAAAACTCTGCAGCTCCTAACCTCCTCATTCTTCCCTTTACAATCTACAGGTGTTTAATACCAATACTTATACACATAAATTACCTTCCAACCTAATCCAACTCCCTCCCACCATTCCTGTTTTGGCAGCTTCCTGGGCCCTGGGCTCTTCACCCATGATTTGTAATATTTTTTGTTTAAGACAGCATTGATACTGTGGTGCAAAAATGGAATTTTTTTAAATGAATGTTTTTAAAATAGAATTTCTGTAGTCTTTTACTCTCTCTCCAATGGTCTCCTCTCCTAAACACACCCACTCTCTGCTGCTGGACAGTTAGAGAGTCATAGAGTTATACAGCACGGATAGAGGCCCTTCGGCCCATCGTGTCCGCGCGGCCATCAAGCCCTGTCTACTCTAATCCCATATTCCAGCATTTGGTCCGTAGCCTTGTATGCTATGGCATTTCAAGTGCTCATCCAAATGCTTCTTGAATGTTGTGAGGGTTCCTGCCTCCACAACCCTTTCAGGCAGTGAGTTCCAGACTCCAACCACCCTCTGGGTGAAAAAGTTCTTTCTCAAATCCCCTCTAAACCTCCCGCCTTTTACCTTGAATCTATGTCCCCTTGTTATAGAACCCTCAACGAAGGGAAAAAGCTCCTTAGTATCCATCCTATCTGTGCCCCTCATAATTTTGTACACCTCAATCATGTCCCCCCTCAGCCTCCTCTGCTCCAAGGAAAACAAACCCAATCTTCCCAGTCTCTCTTCATAGCTGAAGCGCTCCAGCCCTGGTAACATCCTGGTGAATCTCCTCTGCACCCTCTCCAAAGCGATCACATCCTTCCTGTAGTGTGGCGACCAGAACTGCACACAGTACTCCAGCTGTGGCCTAACCAGTGTTTTATACAGCTCCATCATAACCTCCTTGCTCTTATATTCTATGCCTCGGCTAATAAAGGCAAGTATCCCATATGCCTTCTTTACCACCTTATCTACCTGTTCCGCCGCCTTCAGGGATCTGTGAACTTGCACACCAAGATCCCTCTGACCCTCTGTCTTGCCTAGGGTCCTCCCATTCATTGTGTATTCCCTTGCCTTGTTAGTCCCTCCAAAGTGCATCACCTCGCACTTTTCCAGGTTAAATTCCATTTGCCACTGTTCCGCCCATCTGACCAACCCATCTATATCGTCCTGCCGACTGAGGCTGTCCTCCTCGCTATTTACCACCCTACCAATTTTTGTATCATCAGCGAACTTACTGATCATACCTTTTACATTCATATCCAAGTCATTAATATAGACCACAAACAGCAAGGGACCCAGCACCGATCCCTGTGGTACCCCACTGGCCACAGGCTTCCAGTCACAAAAACAACCTTCGACCATCACCCTCTGCCTTCTGCCACTAAGCCAGTTTTGTATCCAAAGTGCCACGGCACCCTGGATTCCATGGGCTCGTACCTTCTTGACCAGTCTCCTGTGGGGGACTTTATCAAAGGCCTTACTGAAATCCATGTATACCACATCCACTGCGTTACCCTCATCCACACGCCTAGTCACCCCCTCAAAAAATTCAATCAGTTCCACATGCACCAATCACCATGCCCAAATGGCCACTGATCACGAGTAAGCCACGACTTGAGTGCTGCAGGCTATTCCACCACGAGGCATCGTGAGCTGCTCTCACGCAATGTCCGTATGCTTAGCCTTCCAGCAAGGGTTCCGGATAGCTGGATGAGGAGATGAGGTCAGGGGTCGCTGGATGAGGTCAGGGGTCGCATGATGAGGTGATGAGGTCAGGGGTCGCAGGATGAGGTGATGAGGTCAGGGGTCGCAGGATGAGGTGATGAGGTCAGGGGTCGCAGGATGAGGTGATGAGGTCAGGGGTCGCAGGATGAGGTGATGAGGTCAGGGGTCGCAGGATGAGGTGATGAGGTCAGGGGTCGCAGGATGAGGTGATGGGGTCGCAGGATGAGGTGATGGGGTCGCAGGATGAGGTGATGGGGTCGCAGGATGAGGTGATGGGGTCGCTGGATGAGGTGATGGGGTCGCTGGATGAGGTGATGGGGTCGCTGGATGAGGTGATGGGGTCGCTGGATGAGGTGATGGGGTCGCTGGATGAGGTGATGGGGTCGCTGGATGAGGTGATGGGGTCGCTGGATGAGGTGATGGGGTCGCTGGATGAGGTGATGGGGTCGCTGGATGAGGTGATGGGGTCGCTGGATGAGGTGATGGGGTCGCTGGATGAGGTGATGGGGTCGCTGGATGAGGTGATGGGGTCGCTGGATGAGGTGATGGGGTCGCTGGATGAGGTGATGGGGTCGCTGGATGAGGTGATGGGGTCGCTGGATGAGGTGATGGGGTCGCTGGATGAGGTGATGGGGTCGCTGGATGAGGTGATGGGGTCGCTGGATGAGGTGATGGGGTCGCTGGATGAGGTGATGGGGTCGCTGGATGAGGTGATGGGGTCGCTGGATGAGGTGATGGGGTCGCTGGATGAGGTGATGGGGTCGCTGGATGAGGTGATGGGGTCGCTGGATGAGGTGATGGGGTCGCTGGATGAGGTGATGGGGTCGCTGGATGAGGTGATGGGGTCGCTGGATGAGGTGATGGGGTCGCTGGATGAGGTGATGGGGTCGCTGGATGAGGTGATGGGGTCGCTGGATGAGGTGATGGGGTCGCTGGATGAGGTGATGGGGTCGCTGGATGAGGTGATGGGGTCGCTGGATGAGGTGATGGGGTCGCTGGATGAGGTGATGGGGTCGCTGGATGAGGTGATGGGGTCGCTGGATGAGGTGATGGGGTCGCTGGATGAGGTGATGGGGTCGCTGGATGAGGTGATGGGGTCGCTGGATGAGGTGATGGGGTCGCTGGATGAGGTGATGGGGTCGCTGGATGAGGTGATGGGGTCGCTGGATGAGGTGATGGGGTCGCTGGATGAGGTGATGGGGTCGCTGGATGAGGTGATGGGGTCGCTGGATGAGGTGATGGGGTCGCTGGATGAGGTGATGGGGTCGCTGGATGAGGTGATGGGGTCGCTGGATGAGGTGATGGGGTCGCTGGATGAGGTGATGGGGTCGCTGGATGAGGTGATGGGGTCGCTGGATGAGGTGATGGGGTCGCTGGATGAGGTGATGGGGTCGCTGGATGAGGTGATGGGGTCGCTGGATGAGGTGATGGGGTCGCTGGATGAGGTGATGGGGTCGCTGGATGAGGTGATGGGGTCGCTGGATGAGGTGATGGGGTCGCTGGATGAGGTGATGGGGTCGCTGGATGAGGTGATGGGGTCGCTGGATGAGGTGATGGGGTCGCTGGATGAGGTGATGGGGTCGCTGGATGAGGTGATGGGGTCGCTGGATGAGGTGATGGGGTCGCTGGATGAGGTGATGGGGTCGCTGGATGAGGTGATGGGGTCGCTGGATGAGGTGATGGGGTCGCTGGATGAGGTGATGGGGTCGCTGGATGAGGTGATGGGGTCGCTGGATGAGGTGATGGGGTCGCTGGATGAGGTGATGGGGTCGCTGGATGAGGTGATGGGGTCGCTGGATGAGGTGATGGGTCGCTGGATGAGGTGATGGGGTCGCTGGATGAGGTGATGGGGTCGCTGGATGAGGTGATGGGGTCGCTGGATGAGGTGATGGGGTCGCTGGATGAGGTGATGGGGTCGCTGGATGAGGTGATGGGGTCGCTGGATGAGGTGATGGGGTCGCTGGATGAGGTGATGGGGTCGCTGGATGAGGTGATGGGGTCGCTGGATGAGGTGATGGGGTCGCTGGATGAGGTGATGGGGTCGCTGGATGAGGTGATGGGGTCGCTGGATGAGGTGATGGGGTCGCTGGATGAGGTGATGGGGTCGCTGGATGAGGTGATGGGGTCGCTGGATGAGGTGATGGGGTCGCTGGATGAGGTGATGGGGTCGCTGGATGAGGTGATGGGGTCGCTGGATGAGGTGATGGGGTCGCTGGATGAGGTGATGGGGTCGCTGGATGAGGTGATGGGGTCGCTGGATGAGGTGATGGGGTCGCTGGATGAGGTGATGGGGTCGCTGGATGAGGTGATGGGGTCGCTGGATGAGGTGATGGGGTCGCTGGATGAGGTGATGGGGTCGCTGGATGAGGTGATGGGGTCGCTGGATGAGGTGATGGGGTCGCTGGATGAGGTGATGGGGTCGCTGGATGAGGTGATGGGGTCGCTGGATGAGGTGATGGGGTCGCTGGATGAGGTGATGGGGTCGCTGGATGAGGTGATGGGGTCGCTGGATGAGGTGATGGGGTCGCTGGATGAGGTGATGGGGTCGCTGGATGAGGTGATGGGGTCGCTGGATGAGGTGATGGGGTCGCTGGATGAGGTGATGGGGTCGCTGGATGAGGTGATGGGGTCGCTGGATGAGGTGATGGGGTCGCTGGATGAGGTGATGGGGTCGCTGGATGAGGTGATGGGGTCGCTGGATGAGGTGATGGGTCGCTGGATGAGGTGATGGGGTCGCTGGATGAGGTGATGGGGTCGCTGGATGAGGTGATGGGGTCGCTGGATGAGTGATGGGGTCGCTGGATGAGGTGATGGGGTCGCTGGATGACGGTGATGGGGTCGCTGGATGACGTGATGGGGTCGCTGGATGACGTGATGGGGTCGCTGGATGACGTGATGGGGTCGCTGGATGACGTGATGGGGTCGCTGGATGACGTGATGGGGTCGCTGGATGACGTGATGGGGTCGCTGGATGACGTGATGGGGTCGCTGGATGACGTGATGGGGTCGCTGGATGACGTGATGGGGTCGCTGGATGACGTGATGGGGTCGCTGGATGACGTGATGGGGTCGCTGGATGACGTGATGGGTCGCTGGATGACGTGATGGGGTCGCTGGATGACGTGATGGGGTCGCTGGATGACGTGATGGGGTCGCTGGATGACGTGATGGGGTCGCTGGATGACGTGATGGGGTCGCTGGATGACGTGATGGGGGTCGCTGGATGACGTGATGGGGTCGCTGGATGACGTGATGGGTCGCTGGATGACGTGATGGGGTCGCTGGATGACGTGATGGGGTCGCTGGATGACGTGATGGGGTCGCTGGATGACGTGATGGGGTCGCTGGATGACGTGATGGGGTCGCTGGATGACGTGATGGGGTCGCTGGATGAGGTGATGGGTCGCTGGATGAGGTGATGGGGTCGCTGGATGAGGTGATGGGGTCGCTGGATGAGGTGATGGGGGTCGCTGGATGAGGTGATGGGGTCGCTGGATGAGGTGATGGGTCGCTGGATGAGGTGATGGGGTCGCTGGATGAGGTGATGGGGTCGCTGGATGAGGTGATGGGGTCGCTGGATGAGGTGATGGGGTCGCTGGATGAGGTGATGGGGTCGCTGGATGAGGTGATGGGGTCGCTGGATGAGGTGATGGGGTCGCTGGATGAGGTGATGGGTCGCTGGATGAGGTGATGGGGTCGCTGGATGAGGTGATGGGGTCGCTGGATGAGGTGATGGGGTCGCTGGATGAGGTGATGGGGTCGCTGGATGAGGTGATGGGGTCGCTGGATGAGGTGATGGGGTCGCTGGATGAGGTGATGGGGTCGCTGGATGAGGTGATGGGGTCGCTGGATGAGGTGATGGGTCGCTGGATGAGGTGATGGGGGTCGACTGGAATGACGGTGATGGGGTCGCTGGATGAGGTGATGGGGTCGCTGGATGAGGTGATGGGGTCGCTGGATGAGGTGATGGGGTCGCTGGATGAGGTGATGGGTCGCTGGATGAGGTGATGGGGTCGCTGGATGAGGTGATGGGGTCGCTGGATGAGGTGATGGGGTCGCTGGATGAGGTGATGGGGTCGCTGGATGAGGTGATGGGGTCGCTGGATGAGGTGATGGGGTCGCTGGATGAGGTGATGGGGTCGCTGGATGAGGTGATGGGGTCGCTGGATGAGTGATGGGGTCGCTGGATGACGGTGATGGGGTCGCTGGATGAGGTGATGGGGTCGCTGGATGACGGTGATGGGGTCGCTGGATGACGGTGATGGGGTCGCTGGATGAGGTGATGGGGTCGCTGGATGAGGTGATGGGGTCGCTGGATGAGGTGATGGGGTCGCTGGATGAGGTGATGGGGTCGCTGGATGACGTGATGGGGTCGCTGGATGACGTGATGGGGTCGCTGGATGACGTGATGGGGTCGCTGGATGACGTGATGGGGTCGCTGGATGACGTGAATGGGGTCGCTGGATGAGGTGATGGGGTCGCTGGATGACGGTGATGGGGTCGCTGGATGACGTGATGGGGTCGCTGGATGAGGTGATGGGGTCGCTGGATGACGTGATGGGTCGCTGGATGACGTGATGGGGTCGCTGGATGACGGTGATGGGGTCGCTGGATGACGTGATGGGTCGCTGGATGACGTGATGGGGTCGCTGGATGACGTGATGGGGTCGCTGGATGACGTGATGGGGTCGCTGGATGACGTGATGGGGTCGCTGGATGACGGTGATGGGGTCGCTGGATGACGTGATGGGGTCGCTGGATGACGTGATGGGTCGCTGGATGACGTGATGGGGTCGCTGGATGACGTGATGGGGGTCGCTGGATGACGTGATGGGGTCGCTGGATGACGTGATGGGGGTCGCTGGATGACGTGATGGGGTCGCTGGATGACGTGATGGGGTCGCTGGATGACGTGATGGGTCGCTGGATGACGTGATGGGGTCGCTGGATGACGTGATGGGGTCGCTGGATGACGTGATGGGGTCGCTGGATGACGTGATGGGGTCGCTGGATGACGTGATGGGGTCGCTGGATGACGTGATGGGGTCGCTGGATGACGTGATGGGGTCGCTGGATGACGTGATGGGGTCGCTGGATGACGTGATGGGGTCGCTGGATGACGTGATGGGGTCGCTGGATGACGTGATGGGGTCGCTGGATGACGTGATGGGGTCGCTGGATGACGTGATGGGGTCGCTGGATGACGTGATGGGGTCGCTGATGACGTGATGGGGTCGCTGGATGACGTGATGGGGAGCTGATGACGTGATGGGTCGCTGGATGACGTGATGGGGTCGCTGGATGACGTGATGGGGTCGCTGATGACGTGAAGGGGGTCGCTGTGATGA